>NC_135307.1:127634449-127840253 GCF_048772815.1 Callospermophilus lateralis | reverse complement strand
AACATAGAAGCACAAAATTTGGTGAGGCAAGTCTGTTTTGTGTACTGATCATTACCACCAAGTATCATCAAGATTGGGTGAAAAAATATTTGCAGGTATTTCGGAAACTCGTTATTCCTTAGAAGCTTGGCAACACCTCTCAATGAAAGTGCTTTTCCATAGTCTCTGATTCGGGCCACTTGAAGAGGAAACAAACCATAGAGACAAAACTCAGAACTAGGTTTTTTTGTCAAGTTTCAAAGAGCTACTACAAACCATGTTGGATTTAGAGTTCCAAATTCATCTATCTGTATAGGCGAGAACAGAGTGAAACCTAAATATAAATACTGCTACTGTAGACGAAGGTTTAAACCTAGAAGAACAAAATTTGGCGAGCCAAGTGGGATTTGTGTACTGATCATTACGACCAAGTATAATCAAGATTGGGTGAAAGAATATTTGCTGGTACTTCGGAAACTCGTTATTTCTTAGAAGCTTGGCAATCCCTCTCAATGGAACTGCTTTTCCACAGTCTGGGCATAGGGCTACTTGAGAAAAAACAAACCATAGATACAAAACTGAGAACTCCTATATTTTGTCAAGTTTCAAAGAGCTACTACAAACCATGTTGGATTTAGAGTTCCAAATTCATCTATATATATAGGAGAGAAGATAGGGAAACCTAAAAATATAAACTTAAACTGTAAACGAAGGCTTCAAACTAGAAGAACAAAATTTGGTGAGTCAAGTGGGATTTGTGTAACGATAATTACCACCAAGTATCATCAAGATTGGGTGAAAAAATATTTGCTGGTATTTCGGAAACTCGTTATTTCTTGGATGCTTGGCAACCCCTTTTAATGAAAGTGCTTTTCCACAGTCTGTGCCAAGGGCTACATGAAGAGGGAACAAACCATAGTGAGTAAACTGAGAACTACTTTATTTTGTCACGTTTCAAAGAGCTACTACAAACCTTGTTGGATTTAGAGTTCCAAATTCATCTATCTATATAAGAGAGAACAGAGTGTAACCTACATATAAAAACTGCTGCTGTAGACGAACGCTTCAACCTAGAAGAACACAATTTGGTGAGCCACGTGGGATTTGTGTACTGATCATTACCACCAAGTATCATCAAGATTGGGTGAAAAATATTTGCTGGTATTTCCGTAACTCGTTATTTCTTAGAAGCTTGACAACCCCTCTCAATTAAAGTGCATTTCCACTGTCTGTGCCTAGGGCTACTTGAAGAGGAAACAAAGCATAGAGAGTAAACTGAGAACTCCTTTATTTTGTCAAGTTTCAAAGAGCTACTACAAACCATGTTGGATTTAGAGTTCCAAATTCATATATATATATATATATATATATATATATATATATATATATATATATATATATATATAAGAGAGAGAACAGAGTGAAACCTACATATAAAAAATGCTACTGTAGACGAACGCTTCAAACTATAAGAAGATAATTTGGTGAGCCAAGTGGGATTTGTGTACCAATCATTACCATCAAGTATCATCAAGATTGGGTGAAAAAATATTTGCTGGTATTTCGGAAATTCGTAATATCTAGGAAGCTTGGCAACCCCTTTCAATGAAAGTGTTTTTCCACAGTCTGTGCCTAGGGCTACTTCAAGAGGAAAGAAACCATAGAGACAAAACTGAGAACTACTTTATTTTGTCACGTTTCAAAGAGCTACAACAATCCATGTTGGATTTGGAGTTCCAAATTCATCTATCTATATAAGAGGTAACAGAGTGAAACCCAAAAATAAAAACTGCTACTGTAGATGAACGCTTCAAACTAGAAGAACACAATTTGGTGAGCCAAGTGGGATTTGTATACTGATCATTACCACCAAGTATCATCAAGATTGGGTGAAAAAATATTTGCCTGTATTTCGGAAGCTCTTTATTTCTTAGAAGCTTGGCAACCCCTCTCAATAAAAGTGATTTTCTACAGTCTGTGCCTAGGGCTACTTGAAGAGGAAACGAACCATAGTGACAAAACTGAGAACTCCTTTATTTTTTCAAGTGTCAAAGAGCTACTACAAACCATGTTGGATTTATAGTTCCAAAATCATCTATCTATATAGGAGAGAACAGAGTGAAACCTAAATATAAAAACTCCTACTGTAGACAAACTCTTAAACCTAGAAGAACAAAATTAGGCGAGCCAAGTGGAGTTGTGTACTGATCATTACCACCAAGTATCATGAAGATTGGGTGAAAAAATATTTGCTGGTATTTCGGAAACTAGTTATTCCTTAGAAGCTTGGCAACCCCTCTCAATGAAAGTGCTTTTCCAAAGGCTGTGCCTAGGGCTACTTGAAGAGGACACAAACCATAGAGACAAAACTGGGAACTCCTTTATTTTGTCAAGTTTCAAAGAGCTACTACAAACCATGTTGGATTTAGGGTTCCAAATTCATCTATCTATATAGGAGAGAAACCTAAAAATAAAAACTGCTACTGTAGAGGAACGCTTCAATTTAGAAGAACACAATTTGGTGAGCCAAGTGGGATTTGTGTACTGCTCATTACCACTAAGTATCATCAAGATTGGGTGAAAGAATATTTGCTGGTATTTCGAAAAATCGTTATTTCTTAGAAGCTTGGCAACCCCTCTCAATGGAAGTGCTTTTCCACAGTCTGGGCTTAGGGCTACTTTAACAGGAAACAAACCATAGACAGAAAACTGAGAAATACTTTATTTTGTCAGGTTTCAAAGAGCTACTACAAACCATTTTGGATTTAGAGTGCCAAATTTATCTACCTATATAGGAGAGAACAGAGTGCAACCTAAAAATAAAAACTGCTACTGTAAACGAACGCTTGAAGCTAGAAGAACAAAATTTGGTGAGCCAAGTTGGATTTGTGTACTTCTCATTAACACCACGTATCATCAAGATAGGGTGAAGAAATATTTTCTTGTATTTCAGAAACTCGTAATATTTTGGAAGCTTGGCAACCCCTTTCAATGAAAGTGCTTTTCCACAGTCTCTGCTAAGGGCTACATGAAGAGGAAACAAATCATAGAGACAAAACTGAGAACTCATTTATTTTGTCAAGTTTCAAAGAGCTACTACAAACCATGTTGGATTTAGAGTTCCAAATTCATCTATCTGTATAGGCGAGAACAGAGTGAAACCTAAATATAAATACTGCTACTGTAGACGAAGGTTTAAACCTAGAAGAACAAAATTTGGCGAGCCAAGTGGGATTTGTGTACTGATCATTACGACCAAGTATAATCAAGATTGGGTGAAAGAATATTTGCTGGTACTTCGGAAACTCGTTATTTCTTAGAAGCTTGGCAACCCCTCTCTATGGAACTGCTTTTCCACAGTCTGGGCATAGGGCTACTTGAGGAAAAACAAACCATAGATACAAATCTGAGAACTCCTATATTTTGTCAAGTTTCAAAGAGCTAATACAAACCATGTTGGATTTAGAGTTCCAAATTCATCTATATATATAGGAGAGAAGATAGGGAAACCTAAAAATATAAACTTAAACTGTAAACGAAGGCTTCAAACTAGAAGAACAAAATTTGGTGAGTCAAGTGGGATTTGTGTAACGATAATTACCACCAAGTATCATCAAGATTGGGTGAAAAAATATTTGCTGGTATTTCGGAAACTCGTTATTTCTTGGATGCTTGGCAACCCCTTTCAATGAAAGTGCTTTTCCACAGTCTGTGCCAAGGGCTACATGAAGAGGGAACAAACCATAGAGAGTAAACTGAGAACTACTTTATTTTGTCACGTTTCAAAGAGCTACTACAAACGTTGTTGGATTTAGAGTTCCAAATTCATCTATCTATATAAGAGAGAACAGAGTGTAACCTACATATAAAAACTGCTGCTGTAGACGAACGCTTCAACCTAGAAGAACACAATTTGGTGAGCCAAGTGGGATTTGTGTACTGATCATTACCACCAAGTATCATCAAGATTGGGTGAAAAATATTTGCTGGTATTACGGAAAATCGTTATTTCTTAGAAGCTTGACAACCCCTCTCAATTACAGTGCTTTTCCACTGTCTGTGCCTAGGGCTACTTGAAGAGGAAACAAAGCATAGAGAGTAAACTGAGAACTCCTTTATTTTGTCAAGTTTCAAAGAGCTACTACAAACCATGTTGGATTTACAGTTCCAAATTCATATATATATATATATATATATATATATATATATATATATATATATATATATAAGAGAGAACAGAGTGAAACCTACATATAAAAAATGCTACTGTAGACGAAAGCTTCAAACTATAAGAAGATAATTTGGTGAGCCAAGTGGGATTTGTGTACCAATCATTACCACCACGTATCATCAAGATTGGGTGAAAAAATATTTGCTGGTATTTCGGAAATTCGTAATATCTTGGAAGCTTGGCAACCCATTTCAATGAAAGTGTTTTTCCACAGTCTGTGCCTAGGGCTACTTCAAGAGGAAAGAAACCATAGAGACAAAACTGAGAACTACTTTATTTTGTCAAGTTTCAAATAGCTACAACAAACCATGTTGGATTTGGAGTTCCAAATTCATCTATCTATATAAGAGATAACAGAGTGAAACCCAAAAATAAAAACTGCTACTGTAGACGAACGCTTCAAACTAGAAGAACACAATTTGGTGAGCCACGTGGGATTTGTATACTGATCATTACCACCAAGTATCATCAAGATTGGGTGAAAAATTATTTGCCTGTATTTCGGAAGCTCGTTATTTCTTAGAAGCTTGGCAACCGCTCTCAATGAAACTGCTTTTCCACAGTCTGTGCCTAGGGCTACTTGAAGAGGAAACGAACCATAGTGGCCAAACTGAGAACTCCTTTATTTTGTCAAGTTTCAAAGAGCTACTACAAACCATGTTGGATTTATAGTTCCAAAATCATCTATCTATATAGGAGAGAACAAAGTGAAACCTAAAAATTAAAACTGCTACTGTAAACAAACGCTTCAACCAAGAAGAACACAATTTGGTGAGCCAAGTGGGATTTGTGTACTGATCATTACCACCAAGTATCATCAAGATTGCGTGAAAAAATATTTGCTGGTATATCGGAAACTCTTTATTCCTTAGAAGCTTGGCAACGCCTCTCAATGAAAGTGCTTTTCCTCTGTCTGTGCCTAGGGCTACTTGAAGAGGAAGCAAACCATAGAGACAAAACTGAGAACTCCTTTATTTTGTCAAGTTTCAAAGAGCTACTACAAACCATGTTGGATTTAGAGTTCCAAATTCATATATTTATATAAGAGAGAACAGAGTGAAACCTACATATAAAAACTGCTACTGATGACGAACGCTTCAAACTAAAAGAAGACAATTTGCTTAGCCAAGTTGGATTTGTGTACCGATCATTACCACCAAGTATCATCAAGATTGGGTGAAAAAATATTTGCTGGTATTTCCGAAACTCGTAATTTCTTGGAAGCTTGGCAAACCCTTTCAATGAAAGTGCATTTCCACAGTCTGTTCCTAGGGCTACTTGAAGAGGAAACAAACCATATAGACAAAACTGAGAACTCCTTTATTTGTCAAGTTTCAAATAGCTACTACAAACCATGTTGGATTTAGAGTTCCAAATTCATCTATCTATATAGGAGAGAACAGAGTGAAACCTACATATAAAAACTGCTACTGTATACGAACGCTTCAATCTAGAAGAACACAATTTGGTGAGCCATGTGGGATTTGTGTACTGATCATTACCACCAGGTATCATCAAGATTGGGTGAAAGAAGATTTGTTGGTATTTCAAATACTCGTTATGTCTTAGAAGCTTGGGAATCACTCTCAATGGAAGTGCTTTTCCACAGTCTGGGCCTAGGGCTACATGAAGAGGAAACAAACCGTAGATACAAAACTGAGAACTCCTTTATTTTGTCAAGTTTCAAAGAGCTACTACAAACCATGTTAGATTTAGAGTTCCAAAATCATCTATCTATATAGGAGAGAACAGAGTGAAAGCTAAATATAAAAATTGCTACTGTAGACGAACGCTTAAACCTAGAAGCACAAGATTTGGTGAGGCAAGTTCGTTTTGTGTACTGATTATTAACACTAAGTATCATCAAGATTGGGTGAAAAAATATTAGCTGGTATTTCGGAAACTCGTTATTCCTTAGAAGCTTGGCTACCCCTCTCAATGAAAATGCTTTTCCACAGTTTCTGCTTACGGCTACTTGAAGAGGAAACAAACCATAGAGACAAAACTGAGAACTACTTTTTTTTGTCAAGTTTCAAAGAGGTACTAAAAACCATGTTGGATTTAGAGTTCCAAATTCATCTTTCTATATAGGAGAAAACACAGGGAAACCTAAATATAAAAATTGCTACTGTAGACGAACGCTTAAACCTAGAAGCACAAGATTTGGTGAGGCAAGTTCGTTTTGTGTACTGATCATTACCACCAGGTATCATCAAGTTTGGGTGAAAAAATATTTTCTGGTATTTCGGAAACTCGTTATTTCTTAGACGCTTGGCAACCCCTCTCAATGAAAGTGCTTTTCCCCAGGCTGTGCCTAGGGCTACTTGAAGAGGAAACAAACCATAGAGACAAAACTGAGAACTCCTTTATTTTGTCAAGTTTCAAAGAGCTACTACAAAACATGTTGGATTTAGAGTTCCAAATTCATCTATCTATAAAGAGGAGAACTGAGTGAAACCTAAATATTATAACTGCTACTGGAGACGAACGCTTCAAACTGGAAGAACAAAATTTGGTGAGCCAAGTGGGCTTTGTGTACTTTTCATTACCACCCCTTATCCTCAAGATTGGGTGAAAAAATATTTGCTGGTATTTCTTAAACTCGTAATTTCTTGGAAGCTTGGCAACCCCTCTCAATGAAAGAGCTTTTCCACAGTCTGTGCCTAGGGCTACTTGAAGAGGAAACAAACCATACAGACAAAACTGAGAACTTCTTTATTTTGTCATGTTTCAAAGAGCTACTACAAACCATGTTGGATTTAGAGTTCCAAATTCATCTATCTATATAGGAGAGAACAGAGTGAAACCTAAAAATAAAAACTTCTACTGTAAACGAAAGATTCAAGCTAGAAGAATAAAATTTGGTGAGCCAAGTTGGATTTGTGTACTTGTCTTTACCACCACGTATCATCAAGATTGGGTGAAGAAATATTTTCTTGTATTTCGGAAACTCGTAATTTTTTGGAAGCTTGGCAACCCCTTTCAATGAAAGTGCTTTTCCACAGTCTCTGCTTAGGGCTACATGAATAGGAAACAAATCATAGAGACAAAATTGAGAACTCGTTTATTTTGTCAAGTTTCAAAGAGCTACTACAAACCATGTTGGATTTAGAGTTCCAAATTCATATATCTATAGAAGAGAGAACAGAAAGAAACCTACATATAAAAACTACTACTGTACATGAACGCTTCAAACTAAAAGAAGACATTTTGGTGAGCCAAGTTGGAGTTGTGTACCGATCATTACCACAAAGTATCATCAAGATTGGGTGAAAAAATATTTGCTGGTATTTCGGAAACTCGTAATTTCTTGGAAGCTTGGCAACCCCTTTCAATGAAAGTGCTTTTCGACAGTCTCTGCTTACGGCTACATGAATAGGAAAGAAATCATAGAGACTAAACTCAGAACTCGTTTATTTTGTCAAGTTTCAAAGAGCTACTACAAACAAGGTTGGATTTAGAGTTCCAAATGCATCTATCTATATAAGAGATAACAGAGTGAAACCCAAACATAAAAACTGCTACTGTAGACGAACGCTTCAAACTAGAAGAACACAATTTGGTGAGCCAAGTGGGATTTGTATACTGATCATTACCACCAAGTATCATCAAGATTGGGTGAAAAAATATTTGCCTGTATTTCGGAAGCTCGTTATTTCTTAGGAGCTTGGCAACCCCTCTCAATGAAAATGCTTTTCCACAGTCTGTGCCTAGGGATATTTGAAGAGGAAACAAACCATAGAGACAAAACTGAGAACTCCTTTATTTTGTCAAGTTTCAAAGAGCTACTACAAACCATGTTGGATTTAGAGTTCCAAATTCATCTATCTATATAAGAGAAAACAGAGTGAAACCTACATATAATACTGCTACTGTAGACGAACGCTTCAATCTAGAAGAACACAATTTGGTGAGCCATGTGGGTTTTGTGTAGTGATGATTACCACCAGGTATCATCAAGATTGGGTGAAAAAATATTTGCTGGTGTTTGGAATCTCGTTATTTCCTAGAAGCTTGGCAACCCCTCTCAATATAAGTGCTTTTCCACAGTCTGTGCCTAGGGCTACTTGAAGAGGAAACAAACCATAGAGACAAAACTGAGAACTCCTTTATTTTGTCAAGTTTCAAAGAGCTACTACAAACCACGTTGGATTTAGAGTTCCAAATTCATCTATCTATATAGGAGAGATGAGAGTGAAACCTAAATATAAAAACTGCGACTGTAGACGGATGCTTAAACCTAGAAGAACAAAGTTTGGCGAGCCAAGTGGGATTTGTGTACTGATCATTACCACCAAGTATCATCAAGATTGGGTGAAAAAATATTTGCTGGTATTTCGGAAACTCGTTATTTCTTAGAAGATTGGCAACCCCTCTCAATGAATGTTCTTTTCCACAGTCTGTGCCTACGGCTACTTGAAGAAGAAACAAACCATAGAGACAAAACTGAGAACTCCTATATTTTGTCAAGTTTCAAAGAGCTACTACAAACCATATTGGATAGAGTTCCAAAATCATCTATCTATATAGGAGAGAACAGAGTGAAAGCTAAATATAAAAACTGCTACTGTAGACGAACGCTTCAACCTAGAAGATCAAAATTTGGTGAGCCAAGTGGGCTTCGTGTACTTGTCATTACCACCACGTATCATCAAGATAGGGTGAAAAAATATTTGCTGGTATTTCAGAAACTCGTTATTCCTTAGAAGCTTGGCAACCCCTCTCAATGAAAGTGCTTTTCCACAGTCGTTGCCTTGGGCTACTTGAAGTGGAAACAAACCATAGAGACAAAACTGAGAACTCCTTTATTTTGTCAAGTTTCAAAGAGCTACTACAAACCATGTTGTATTTAGAGTTCCAAATTCATCTATCTATATAGAAGAGAACTGAGTGAAAACTAAATATTAAAACTGCTACTGTAGACGAATGCTTCAACATGGAAGAACAAAATTTGGTGAGCCAAATGGGCTTTGTGTACTTGTCATTACCACCCCTTATCATCAAGATTGGGTGAAAATATATTTGCTGGTATTTCGGAAAGTCGTTATTCCTCAGAAGCTTGGCAACCCCTCTCAATGAAAGTGCTTTTCCCCAGGCTGTGCCTAGGGCTACTTGAAGAGGAAACAAACCATAGAGACAAAACTGTGAACTCCTTTATTTTGTCAAGTTTCAAAGAGCTACTACAAACCATGTTGGATTTAGAGTTCCAAATTCATCTATCTATAAAGTAGAGAACTGAGTGAAACCTAAATATTAAAACTGCTACTGTAGACGAACGCTTCAAACTGGAAGAACAAAATTTGGTGAGCCAAGTGGGCTTTGTGTACTTGTCATTACCACCCCTTATCATCAAGATTGGGTGAAAAAATATTTGCTGGTGTTTCTTAAACTCGTAATTTCTTGGAAATTTGGCAACCCCTCTCAATGAAAGTGCTTTTCCACAGTCTGTGTCTAGGGCTACTTGAAGAGGAAACAAACCATAGAGACGAAACTGAGAACTTCTTTATTTTGTCATGTTTCAAAGAGCTTCTACAAACCATGTTGGATTTAGAGTGCCAAATTCATCTATCTATATAGGAGAGAACAGAGTGAAACCTAAAAATAAAAACTTCTACTGTAAACGAAAGATTCAATCTAGAAGAATAAAATTTGGTGAGCCAAGTTAGATTTGTGTACCCATCATTACCACCAAGTATCATCAAGATTTGGTGAAAAAATATTTGCTGGTATTTCGGAAACTCGTAATTTCCTGGAAGCTTGGCAACCCCTTTCAATGAAAGTGTTTTTCCACAGTCTGTGACTAGGGCTACTTCAAGAGGAAACAAACCATAGAGACAAAACTGAGAACTCCTTTATTTTGTCAAGTTTCAAAGAGCTACTACAAACCACGTTGGATTTCAAGTTCCAAATTCATCTATCTATATAGGAGAGATGAGAGTGAAACCTAAATCTAAAAACTGCGACTGTAGACGAATGCTTCAACCTGGAAGAACAAAATTTGGTGAGCCAAGTGGGCTTTGTGTACTTGTCATTACCACCCCTTAGCATCAAGAGTGGTTGAAAATATATTTGCTGGTATTTCGGAAACTCGTAATTTCTTTTAAGCTTGGCAACCCCTCTCAATGAAAGTGCTTTTCCACAGTCTGTGCCTAGGGCTACTTGAAGAGGATAGAAACCATAGAGACTAAACTGAGAACTCCTTTATTTTGTCAAGTTTCAAAGAGCTACTACAAACCTGTTGGATTTAGAGTTCCAAATTCATCTATCTATATAGGAGAGAACAGAGTGAAACCTAAATATAAAAATTGCTACTGTAGACTAACGCTTAAACCTAGAGGCACAAAATTTGGTGAGGCAAGTGGGTTTTGTGTACTGATTATTACCACTAAGTATCATCAAGATTGGGTGAAAAAATATTAGCTGGTATTTTGGAAACTCGTTATTCCTTAGAAGCTTGGCTACCCCTCTCAATGAAAATGCTTTTCCACAGTTTCTGCTTAGGGCTACTTGAAGAGGAAACAAACCATAGAGACAAAACTGAGAACTCCTTTTTTTGTCAAGTTTCAAAGAGGTACTACAAACCATGTTGGATTTAGAGTTCCAAATTCATCTATCTATATAGGAGAGAACAGAGGGAAACCTACATATAAAAACTGCTAGTGTAGACGAACGCTTAAACCTAGAAGAACACAATTTGGTGAGCCAAGTGGGATTTCCATACTGATCATTACCACCAAGTATCATCAAGATTGGGTGAAAAAATATTTGCCTGTATTTCGGAAGCTCGTTATTTCTTAGAAGCTTGGCAACCCCTCTCAATGAAAGTGCTTTTCCACAGTCTGTGCCTAGGGCTACCTGAAGAGGATACAAACCATTGAGACTAAACTGAGAACTCCTTTATTTTGTCAAGTTTCAAAGAGCTACTACAAACCATGTTGGATTTAGAGTTCCAAATTCATCTATCTATATAGGGGAGAACAGAGTGAATCCTAAATATAAAAATTGCTACTGTAGACTAACGCTTAAACCTAGAGGCACAAAATTTGGTGAGGCAAGTGGGTTTTGTGTACTGATTATTACCACTAAGTATCATCAAGATTGGGTGAAAAAATATTAGCTGGTATTTTGGAAACTCGTTATTCCTTAGAAGCTTGGCTACCCCTCTCAATGAAAATGCTTTTCCACAGTTTCTGCTTAGGGCTACTTGAAGAGGAAACAAACCATAGAGACAAAACTGAGAACTCCTTTTTTTGTCAAGTTTCAAAGAGGTACTACAAACCATGTTGGATTTAGAGTTCCAAATTCATCTATCTATATAGGAGAGAACAGAGGGAAACCTACATATAAAAACTGCTAGTGTAGACGAACGCTTAAACCTAGAAGAACACAATTTGGTGAGCCAAGTGGGATTTCCATACTGATCATTACCACCAAGTATCATCAAGATTGGGTGAAAAAATATTTGCCTGTATTTCGGAAGCTCGTTATTTCTTAGAAGCTTGGCAACCCCTCTCAATGAAAGTGCTTTTCCACAGTCTGTGCCTAGGGCTACCTGAAGAGGATACAAACCATTGAGACTAAACTGAGAACTCCTTTATTTTGTCAAGTTTCAAAGAGCTACTACAAACCATGTTGGATTTAGAGTTCCAAATTCATCTATCTATATAGGGGAGAACAGAGTGAATCCTAAATATAAAAATTGCTACTGTAGACGAACGCTTAAACCTAGAAGCACAAAATTTGGTGAGGCAAGTGGGTTTTGTGTACTGATTATTACCACTAAGTATCATCAAGATTGGGTGAAAAAATATTAGCTGGTATTTCGGAAACTCGTTATTCCTTAGAAGCTTGGCTACCCCTCTCAATGAAAATGCTTTTCCACAGTTTCTGCTTAGGGCTACTTGAAGAGGAAACAAACCCTAGAGACAAAACTGAGAACTACTTTTTTTGGTCAAGTTTCAAAGAGCTACTACAAACCATGTTGGATTTAGAGTTCCAAATTCAGCTATCTATATAGGAGAGATGAGAGTGAAACCTAAATATAAAAACTCCTACTGTAGACGAACGCTTCAACCTAGAAGAACACAATTTGGTGAGCCAACTGGGATTTGTGTACTGATCATTACCACCACGTATCATAAAGACTGGGTGAAAAAATATTTGCTGGTATTTCGGAAACTCGTTATTTCTTAGAAGCTTGGCAACCCCTCTCAATCAAAGTGCTTTTCCACAGTCTGTGCCTAGGGCTACTTGAAGAGGAAACAAACCATAGAGAAAAAACTGAGAACTCCTTTATTTCGTCAAGTTTCAAAGAGCTACTACAAACCATGTTGGATTTAGTGTTCCAAATTCATCTATCTATTAAGAAGAGAACAGAGTGAAACCTAAAATAAAAACTGCTACTGTAAACGAATGCTTCAACCTAGAAGATCAAAATTTGGTGAGCCAAGTGGGCTTTGTGTACATGTCATTACCACCACGTATCATCAAGATTGGGTGAAAAAATATTTGCTGGTATTTCAGAAACTCGTTATTCCTTAGAAGCTTGGCAACCCCTCTCAATGAAAGTGCTTTTCCACAGGCTGTGCCTAGGGCTACTTGAAGAGGAATCAAACCATAAAGACAAAACTGAGAACTCCTTTATTTTGTCAAGTTTCAAAGAGCTACTACAAACCATGATGGATTTAGAGTTCCAAATTCACCTATCAATGTAGAAGAGAACTGAGTGAAACCTAAATATTAAAACTGCTACTGTAGACGAACGCTTCAACCTGGAAGAACAAAATTTGGTGAGCCAAGTGGGCTTTGTGTACTTGTCATTACCACCCCTTATCATCAAGATTGGGTGAAAAAATTTTTGCTGGTATTTTGGAAACTCGTAATTTCTTGGAATCTTGGCAAACCCTCTCAATGAAAGTGCTTTTCCACAGTCTGTGCCTAGGGCTACTTGAAGGGGATACAAACCATAGAGACTAAACTGAGAACTCCTTTATTTTGTCAAGTTTCAAAGAGCTACTAAAAACCATGTTGGATTTAGAGTTCCAAATTCATCTATCTATATAGGAGAGAACAGAGTGAAACCTAAAAATGAAAACTGCTACTGTAAACGAACGATTCAAGCTAGAAGAACAAAACTTGGTGAGCCAAGTTGGATTTGTGTACTTGTCATTACCACCACGTATCATGAAGATTGGGTGAAGAAATATTTTCTTGTATTTTGGAAACTCGTAATTTTTTGGAAGCTTGGCAACCACTTTCATTGAAAGTGCTTTTCTACAGTCTCTGCTTAGGGCTACATGAATAGGCAACAAATCATGGAGACAAAACAGAGAACTCGTTTATTTTGTCAAGTTTCAAAGAGCTACTACAAACCATGTTGGATTTAGAGTTCCAAATTCATCTATCTATATAAGAGATAACAGAGTGAAACCCAAAAATAAAAACTGCTACTGTACACGAACGCTTCAAACTAGAAGAAGACAATTTGGTGAGCCAAGTGGGATTTGTGTACCGATCATTACAACCAAGTATCATCAAGATTGGGTGAAAAAATATTTGCTGGTATTTCTTAAACTCGTAATTTCCTGGAAGCTTGGCAACCCCTCTCAATGAAAGTGCTTTTCCACAGTCTGTGCCTATGGCTACTTCAAGAGGAAACAAACCAAAGAGACAAAACTGAGAACTACTTTATTTTGTAAAGTTTCAAAGAGCTAAAACAAACCATGTTGGATTTGGAGTTCCAAATTCATCTATCTATATAAGAGATAACAGAGTGAAACGCAAAAATAAGAACTGCTACTGTAGACGAACGCTTAAACCTAGAAGAACAAAATTTGGCGAGCCAAGTGGGATTTGTGTACTGATCATTTCCACCAAGTATCTCCAAGATTGGGTGAAAAAATATTTGCTGGTATTTCGGAAACTCGTTATTTCTTAGAAGCTTGGCAACCCCTCTCAATGAAAGTGTTTTTCCACAGTCTGTGCCTAGGGCTACTGGAAGAGGAATCAAACCATAGAGACAAAAGTCAGAACTCCTTTATTTTGTCAAGTTTCAAAGAGCTACTACAAACCATGTTCGATTTAGATTTCCAAATTCATCTATCTATATAAGAGAGAACAGAGTGAAACCTACATATAAAAACAGCTGCTGTAGACGAATGCTTCACCCTAGAAGAACAAAATTTGGTTAGCCTAGTGGGATTTGTGTACTGATTATTACCACCAAGTATCATCAAGATTGGGTGAAAAAATATTTGCTGGTATTTCGGAAACTCGTTATTTCTTAGAAGCTTGGCAACCCCTCACAATGAAAGTGCTTTTCCACAGTCTGTGCCTAGGGCTACTTGAAGAGGAAACAAACCATAGAGACAAAACTGAGAACTCTTTTATTTTGTCAAGTTTCAAAGAGCTACTACAAACCATGTTGGATTTAGAGTTCCAAATTCATCTATCTATATAGAAGAAAACTGAGTGAAGCCTAAATATTAAAACTGCTACTGTAGACGAATGCTTCAACCTGGAAGAACAAAATTTGGTGACAAACGTGGGCTTTGTGTACTTGTCATTATCACCCCTTATCATCAAGATTGGGTGAAAAAATATTTCCTGGTATTTCGGAAACTCGTAATTTCTTGGAAGCTTGGCAACCCCTCTCAATGAAAGTGCTGTTCCACAGTCTGTGCCTAGGGCTACTTGAAGAGGATACAAACCATAGAGACTAAACTGAGAACTCCTTTATTTTGTCAAGTTTCAAAGAGCTACTACAAACCATGTTGGATTTAGAGTTCCAAATTCATCTATCTATATAGGAGAGAACAGAGTGAAACCTAAATATAAAAACTGCTACTGTAGACGAACGATTCAAGCTAGAAGAACAAAACTTGGTGAGCCAAGTTGGATTTGTGTACTTGTCATTACCACCACGTATCATCAAGATTGGGTGAAGAAATATTTTCTTGTATTTTGGAAACTCGTAATTTTTTGGAAGCTTGGCAACCACTTTCAATGAAAGTGCTTTTCTACAGTCTCTGCTTAGGGCTACATGAATAGGCAACAAATCATGGAGACAAAACAGAGAACTCGTTTATTTTGTCAAGTTTCAAAGAGCTACTACAAACCATGTTGGATTTAGAGTTCCAAATTCATCTATCTATATAAGAGATAACAGAGTGAAACCCAAAAATAAAAACTGCTACTGTAGACGAACGCTTCAAACTAGAAGAAGACAATTTGGTGAGCCAAGTGGGATTTGTGTACCGATCATTACCACCAAGTATCATCAAGATTGGGTGAAAAAATATTTGCTGTATTTCGGAAACTCGTAATTTCCTGGAAGCTTGGCAACCCCTCTCAATGAAAGTGCTTTTCCACAGTCTGTGCCTATGGCTACTTCAAGAGAAAACAAACCAAAGAGACAAAACTGAGAACTACTTTATTTTGTCAAGTTTCAAAGAGCTACAACAAACCATGTTGGATTTGGAGTTCCAAATTCATCTATCTATATAAGAGATAACAGAGTGAAACGCAAAAATAAGAACTGCTACTGTAGACGAACGCTTAAACCTAGAAGAACAAAATTTGGCGAGCCAAGTGGGATTTGTGTACTGATCATTTCCACCAAGTATCACCAAGATTGGGTGAAAAAATATTTGCTGGTATTTTGGAAACTCGTTATTTCTTAGAAGCTTGGCAACCCCTCTCAATGAAAGTGCTTTTCCACAGTCTGTGCCTAGGGCTACTGGAAGAGGAATCAAACCATAGAGACAAAAGTCAGAACTCCTTTATTTTGTCAAGTTTCAAAGAGCTACTACAAACCATGTTCGATTTAGATTTCCAAATTCATCTATCTATATAAGAGAGAACAGAGTGAAACCTACATATAAAAACAGCTGCTGTAGACGAATGCTTCAACCTAGAAGAACAAAATTTGGTTAGCCTAGTGGGATTTGTGTACTGATCATTACCACCAAGTATCATCAAGATTGGGTGAAAAAATATTTGCTGGTATTTCGGAAACTCGTTATTTCTTAGAAGCTTGGCAACCCCTCACAATGAAAGTGCTTTTCCACAGTCTGTGCCTAGGGCTACTTGAAGAGGAAACAAACCATAGAGACAAAACTGAGAACTCTTTTATTTTGTCAAGTTTCAAAGAGCTACTACAAACCATGTTGGATTTAGAGTTCCAAATTCATCTATCTATATAGAAGAAAACTGAGTGAAGCCTAAATATTAAAACTGCTACTGTAGACGAATGCTTCAACCTGGAAGAACAAAATATGGTGAGAAAAGTGGGCTTTGTGTACTTGTCATTACCACCCCTTATCATCAAGATTGGGTGAAAAAATATTTGCTGGTATTTCGGAAACTCGTAATTTCTTTGAAGCTTGGCAACCCCTCTCAATGAAAGTGCTGTTCCACAGTCTGTGCCTAGGGCTACTTGAAGAGGATACAAACCATAGAGATTAAACTGAGAACTCCTTTATTTTGTCAAGTTTCAAAGAGCTACTACAAACCATGTTGGATTTAGAGTTCCAAATTCATCTATCTATATAGGAGAGAACAGAGTGAAACCTAAATATAAAAACTGCTACTGTAGACGAACGCTTAAACCTAGAAGCACAAAATTTGGTGAGGCAAGTGGGTTTTGTGTACTGATTATTACCACTAAGTATCATGAAGATTACGTTAAAAAATATTAGCTGGTATTTCGGAAACTCGTTATTCCTTAGAAGCTTGGCTACCCCTCTCAATGAAAATGCTTTTCCACAGTTTCTGCTTAGGGCTACGTGAAGAGGAAACAAACCATAGAGACAAAACTGAGAACTACTTTTTTTTTGTCAAGTTTCAAAGAGGTACTACAAACCATGTTGGATTTAGAGTTCCAAATTCATCTATCTATATAGGAGAAAACACAGGGAAACCTAAATATAAAAACTGCAACGGTAGACGAACGCTTCAACCTAGAAGAACAAAATTTGATGAGAAAAGTGGGATTTGTGTACTGATCATTACCACCAGGTATCATCAAGATTGGGTGAAAAAAATTTTTTGGTATTTCGGAAAATCGTTATTTCTCAGAAGCTTGGCAAACGCTCTCAAAGAAAGTGCTTTTCCACAGTCTGTGCCTAGGGCTACTTGAAGAGGAAACAAACCATAGAGACAAAACTGAGAACTCCTTTGTATTGTGAAGTTTCAAAAAGCTACTACAAACCATGTTGGTTTTAGAGTTCCAAATTCATCTATTTATGTAAGAGAGAACAGAGTGAAACCTACATATAAAAACTGCTACTGTAGACGAACGCTTCAACCTAGAAGAACAAAATTTGGTGAGCGAAGTGGGATTTGTGAACTGATCATTACCACCAAGTATCATGAAGATTGGGTGAAAAAATATTTGCTGGTATTTCGGAAACTCGTTATTTCTTAGAAGCTTGGCAAGCCCTCACAATGAAAGTGCTTTTCCACTGTCTGTGCCTAGGGCTACTTGAAGAGGAAACAAACCATAGAGAATAAACTGAGAACTCCTTTATTTTGTAAAGTTTCAAAGAGCTTCTACAAACCATGTTGGATTTAGAATTCCAAATTCATCTATCTATATAGCAGAGAAACGAGTGAAACCTAAATATAAAAACTGCTACTCTAGACGAACGCTTCAACCTAGAAGAACAAAATTTGGTGATCCAAGTGGGATTTGTGTTCTTGTCATTACCACAACGTATCATCAAGTTTGGGTGAAAAAATATTTGCTGGTATTTCCGAAAATCGTTATTTCTTGGAAGCTTGGCAGCCCTTTCAATGAAAGTGCTTTTCCACAATCTGTGTGGAGGGCTACTTAAAGAGGAAACAATCCATAAAGACTAAACTGTGAACTCCTTTATTTTGTCAAGTTTCAATGAGGTAGTACAAACCCTGTTGGATTTAGAATTCCAAATTCATCTATCTATATAAGAGAGAACAGAGTGAAACCTACATATAAAAACAGCTGCTGTAGACGAACGCTTCAACCTAGAAGAACAAAATTTGGTGAGCAAAGTGAGATTTGTGTACTTGTCATTGCCACCACGTATCATCATGATTGGATGAAAAAATATTTGCTGGTATATCGGAAACTCGAAATTTCTTGGAAGCTTGGGAACCCCTCTCAATGAAAGTGCATTTCCACAGACTGTGCTTAGGGCTACTTGAAGAGGAAACAAACCATAGAGACAAAACTGAGAACTCCCTTATTTTGTCAAGTTTCATAGAGCTACTACAAACCATGTTGGATTTAGAGTTCCAAATTCATCTATCTATATAGGAGAGAACACAGTGAAACCCAAATATAAAAAACTGCTACTGTAAACGAACGCTTAAACCTAGAAGAACAAAATTTGGTTAGCCAAGTGGGATTTGTGTACTTGTCCTTGCCACCACGTATCATCAAGATTGGCTGAAAAAATATTTCCTGGTATATCAGAAACTCATAATTTCTTGTAAGCTTGGCAACCCCTCTCAATGAAAGTGCTTTTCCACAGTCTGTGTTTAGGGCTACTTGAAGAGGAAACCAACCATAGAGACTAAACTGAGAACTCCTTTATTTTGTCAAGTTTAAAGAGCTACCACAAACCATGTTGGATTTAGAGATCCAAATTCATCTACCTATATAGGAGAGAACACAGTGAAACCTAAATATAAAAACAGCTACTGTAGACGAAAACTTCAACCTAGAAGAACAAAATTTTGTGAGCCAAGTGGAATTTGTGTACTGATCATTACCACCAAATATCATCAAGATGGGTGAAAAAATATTTGCTGGTATTTCGGAAACTCGTAACTTCTTGGAAGCTTGGCAACCCGTTTCAATGAATTTTTTTTTCCACAGTGTCTTCTTAGGGCTACTTGAAGAGGAAACAAACCATAGAGACAAAACTGAGAACCTCTTTATTTTGTCAAGTTTCATAGAGCTACTACAAACCATGTTGGATTTAGAGTTCCATATTCATCTATCTATATAGGAGAGAACACAGGGAAACCTAAGTATAAAAACTGATACTGTAGACGAACTCTTCAACCTAGAAGAACACAATTTGGTGAGCCAAGTGGGATTTGTGTACTGATCATTACCACCAAGTATCATCAAGATTGGGTGAAAAAATATTTGCTGGTATTTCGGAAAGTCGTTATTTCTTAGAAGCTTGGCAACCCCTCTCAATGAAAGTGCTTTTCCACAATCTGCGCTTAGGGCTACTTGAAGAGGAAACAAACAATAGAGACAAAACTGAGAACTTCTTTTTTGTGTCAAGTTTCATAGAGCTACTACAAACCATGTTGGATTTAGAGTTCCAAATTCATCTATCTATATAAAAGAGAACAGAGTGAAACCCAAAAATAAAAACTGCTACTGTAAACGAAAGCTTAAACCTAGAAGAACAGAATTTGATGAGCCAAGTGAGATTGTGTACCTGTCATTGCCACAACGTATCATCAAGATTGGGTGAAAACACATTTGCTGGTATATCGGAAACTCGTAATTTCTTGGAAGCTTGCCAACCCCTTTCAATGAAAGTGCTTTTCCACAGTCGGTGCATAGGGCTACTTGAAGAGGAAACAAACCATAGAGGCTAAACTGAGAACTCCTTTGTTTTGTCAAGTTTCAAAGAGCTACTACAAACCATGTTGGATTTAGCGTTCCAAATTCATCTATCTATATAGGAGAGAACAGAGTGAAACCTAAATATAAAAACTGCGACTGTTGACGAACTCTTCAACCTACAAGAACAAAATTTGGTGAGCCAAGTGATATTTGTGTACTGATCATTACCACCAAGTATCATCAAGATTTGGTGAAAAAATATTTGCTGGTGTTTCGGAAACTCGTTATTTCTTAGAAGCTTGGAAACCCCTCTCAATGAAAGTGCTTTTCCACAGTCTGTGCCTAGGGCTACTTGAAGAGGAAACAAACCATAGAGACAAAAGTCAGAACTCCTTTATTTTGTTAAGTTTCAAAGAGCTACTACAAACCATGTTCGATTTAGATTTCCAAATTCATCTATCTATATAGGAGAGAACAGAGTAAAACCAAAAAATAAAAACTGCTACTTTCGACGAACGCTTAACCTAGAAGAACAAAATTTGGTGAGCCATGTGGGATTTGTGTAATTGTCATTACCACCAGTATCATCAAGATTGGGTGAAAAAATATTTGCTGGTATTTCCGAAACTCCTTATTTCTTGGAAGCTTGGCAACCCCTTTCAATGAAAGTGCTTTTCCACAATGTGTGCCGAGGGCTACTTAAAGAGGAAACAAACCATAGAGACTAAACTGAGATCTCCTTTATTTTGTCAAGTTTCAAAGAGCTACTACAAACCATGTTGGATTTAGAATTCCAAATTCATCTATCTATATAAGAGAGAACATAGTAAAACCTACATATAAAAACAGCTGCTGTAGACGAACGCTTCAACCTAGAAGAACAAAATTTGGTTAGCCTAGTGGGATTTGTGTACTGATCATTACCACCAAATATCATCAAGATTGGGTGAAAAAATATTTGCTGGTATTTCGGAAACTCGTTATTTCTTAGAAGCTTGGAAAACCCTCACAATGAAAGTGCTTTTCAACAGTCTGTGCCTAGGGCTACTTGAAGAGGAAACAAACCATAGAGACAAAACTGAGAACTCTTTTATTTTGTCAAGTTTCAAAGAGATACTACAAACCATGTTGCATTTAGAGTTCCAAATTCATCTATCTATATAGGAGAGACAGAGGGACACCTAAATATAAAAACTGCTACTATAGACGAACGCTTCAACATAGAAGAACACAATTTGGTGAGCCAAGTGGAATTTGTGTACTGATCATTACCACCAAATATCATCAAGATGGGTGAAAAAATATTTGCTGGTATTTCGGAAACTCGTAACTTCTTGGAAGCTTGGCAACCCGTTTCAATGAAATTTTTTTTCCACAGTGTCTTCTTAGGGCTACTTGAAGAGGAAACAAACCATAGAGACAAAACTGAGAACCTCTTTATTTTGTCAAGTTTTATAGAGCTACTACAAACCATGTTGGATTTAGAGTTCCAAATTCATCTATCTATATAGGAGAGAACACAGGGAAACCTAAGTATAAAAACTGCTACTGTAGACGAACTCTTCAACCTAGAAGAACAAAATTTGGTGAGCAAAGTGGGATTTGTGTACTGATCATTACCACCAAGTATCATCAAGATTTGGTGAAAAAATATTTGCTGGTATTTCGGATACTCGTTATTTCTTAGAAGCTTGGCAACCCCTCTCAATGAAAGTGCTTTTCCACTGTCTGTGCCTAGGGCTACATGAAGAGGAAACAAACCATAGAGACTAAACTGAGAAATCCTTTATTTTGTCAAGTTTCAAAGAGCTACTACAAACCATGTTGGATTTAGAGTTCCAAATTCATCTATCTATATAGGAGAGAACAGAGTGAAACCTAAATATAAAAACTGCTACTGTAGACGAACGCTTCAACCTAGAAGAAAAAAATTTGGTGAGCCAAGTGGGATTTGTGTACTGATCATTACCACCAAGTATCATCAAGTTTGGGTGAAAAAATATTTGCTGGTATTTCGGAAAGTCGTTATTTCTTAGAAGCTTGGCAACCCCTCTCAATGAAAGTGCTTTTCCACAGTCTGTGCCTAGGGCTACTTGAAGAGGAAACAAACAATAGAGACAAAACTGAGAACTCCTTTTTTGTGTCAAGTTTCATAGAGCTACTACAAACCATGTTGGATTTAGAGTTCCAAATTCATCTACCTATATAAAAGAGAACAGAGTGAAACCCAAAAATAAAAACTGCTACTGTAAACGAAAGATTAAACCTAGAAGAACAGAATTTGGTGAGCCAAGTGAGATTTGTGTACCTGTCATTGCCACCACGTATCATCAAGATTGGGTGAAAAAACATTTGCTGGTATATCGGAAACTGGTAATTTCTTGGAAGCTTGCCAACCCCTTTTAATGAAAGTGCTTTTCCACAGTCGGTGCATAGGGCTACTTGAAGAGGAAACAAACCATAGAGGCTAAACTGAGAACTCCATTATTTTGTCAAGTTTCAAAGAGCTACTACAAACCATGTTGGATTTAGAGTTCCTAATTCATCTACTATATAGGAGAGAACAGAGTGAAACCTAAATATAAAAACTGCTACTGTTGACGAACGCTTCAACCCAAAAGAACAAAATTTGGTTCCAAGTGGGATTTGTGTACTGATCATTACCACCAAGTATCATCAAGATTGGGTGAAAATATATTTGCTGGTATTTCGGAAACTCGTTATTTCTTAGAATATTGGCAACCCCTCTCAATGAAAGTGCTTTTCCACTGTCTATGCCTAGGGCTACTTGAAGAGGAAACAAACCATAGAGACTAAACTGAGAAATCCTTTATTTTGTCAAGTTTCAAAGAGCTACTACAAACCATGTTGGATTTAGGGTTCCAAATTCATCTATCTATATAGGAGAGAACAGAGTGAAACCTAAATATAAAAACTGCTACTGTAGACGAACGCTTCAACCTAGAAGAACAAAATTTGGTGAGTCAAGTGGGATTTGTGTACTGATCATTACCACCAAGTATCATCAAGATTGGGTGAAAAAATATTTGCTGGTATTTCGGAAACTCGTTGTTTCTTAGAAGCTTGGCAACCCCTCTCAATGAAAGTGCTTTTCCACATTCTGTGCCTAGGGCTACTTGAAGAGGAAACAAACCATAGAGACAAAAGTCAGAACTCCTTTATTTTGTTAAGTTTCCAAGAGCTACTACAAACCATGATCGATTTAGATTTCCAAATTCATCTATCTATATAGGAGAGAACAGAGTAAAACCAAAAAATAAAAACTGCTACTTTCGACGAACGCTTAACCTAGAAGAACAAAATTTGGTGAGCCAAGTGGGATTTGTGTAATTGTCATTACCACCAGTATCATCAAGATTTGGTGAAAAAATATTTGCTGGTATTTCCGAAACTCCTTATTTCTTGGAAGCTTGGCAACCCCTTTCAATGAAAGTGCTTTTCCACAATGTGTGCCGAGGGCTACTTAAAGAGGAAACAAACCATAGAGACTAAACTGAGATCTCCTTTATTTTGTCAAGTTTCAAAGAGCTACTACAAACCATGTTGGATTTAGAATTCCAAATTCATCTATCTATATAGGAGAGATCAGAGTGAAACCTACATATAAAAACAGCTGCTGTAGACGAACGCTTCAACCTAGAAGAACAAAATTTGGTTAGCCTAGTGGGATTTGTGTACTGATCATTACCACCAAATATCATCAAGATTGGGTGAAAAAATATTTGCTGGTATTTCGGAAACTCGTTATTTCTTAGAAGCTTGGAAACCCCTCACAATGAAAGTGCTTTTCAACAGTCTGTGCCTAGGGCTACTTGAAGAGGAAACAAACCATAGAGACAAAACTGAGAACTCTTTTATTTTGTCAAGTTTCAAAGTGCTACTACAAACCATGTTGCATTTAGAGTTCCAAATTCATCTATCTATATAAGAGAGAACAGAGTGAAACCTACATATAAAAACAGCTTCTGTAGACGAACGCTTCAACCTAGAAGAACAAAATTTGGTTAGCCTAGTGGGATTTGTGTACTGATCATTACCACCAAGTATCATCAAGATTGGGTGAAAAAATATTTGCTGGTATTTCGGAAACTCGTTATTTCTTAGAAGCTTGGCAACCCCTCACAATGAAAGTGCTTTTCAACAGTCTGTGCCTAGGGCTACTTGAAGAGGAAACAAACCATAGAGACAAAACTGAGACCTCTTTTATTATGTCAAGTTTCAAAGAACTACTACAAACCATGTTGCATTTAGAGTTCCAAATTCATCTATCTATATAGGAGAGAAAGAGGGACACCTAAATATAAAAACTGCTACTATAGACGAACGCTTCAACATAGAAGAACACAAATTGGTGAGCCAAGTGGAATTTGTGTACTGATCATTACCACCAAATATCATCAAGATGGGTATAAAAATATTTGCTGGTATTTCGGAAACTTGTAACTTCTTGGAAGCTTGGCAACCCGTTTCAATGAAATTTTTTTTCCACAGTGTCTTCTTAGGGCTACTTGAAGAGGAAACAAACCATAGAGACAAAACTGAGAACCTCTTTATTTTGTCAAGTTTAATAGAGCTACTACAAACCATGTTGGATTTAGAGTTCCAAATTCATCTATCTATATAGGAGAGAACACAGGGAAACCTAAGTATAAAAACTGCTACTGTAGACGAACTCTTCAACCTAGAAGAACAAAATTTGGTGAGCCAAGTGGGATTTGTGTACTGATCATTACCACCAAGTATCATCAAGATTTGGTGAAAAAATATTTGCTGGTATTTCGGAAACTCGTTATTTCTTAGAAACTTGGCAACCCCTCTCAATGAAAGTGCATTTCCACTGTCTGTGCCTAGGGCTACTTGAAGAGGAAACAAACCATAGAGACTAAACTGAGAAATCCTTTATTTTGTCAAGTTTCAAAGAGCTACTACAAACCATGTTGGATTTAGAGTTCCAAATTCATCTATCTATATAGGAGAGAACAGAGTGAAACCTAAATATAAAAACTGCTACTGTAGACGAACTCTTCCACCTAGAAGAACAAAGTTTGGTGAGCCAAGTGGGATTTGTATACTGATCATTACCACCAAGTATCATCAAGATTGGGTGAAAATATCTTTGCTGGTATTTCGGAAAGTCGTTATTTCTTAGATGCTTGGCAACCCCTCTCAATGAAAGTGCTCTTCCACAGTTTGTGCCTAGGGCTACTTGAAGAGGAAACAAAAATAGAGACAAAACTGAGAACTCCTTTTTTGTGTCAAGTTTCATAGAGCTACTACAAACCATGTTGGATTTAGAGTTCCAAATTCATCTATCTATATAAAAGAGAACAGAGTGAAACCCAAAAATAAAAACTGCTACTGTAAACGAAAGCTTAAACCTAGAAGAACAGAATTTGGTGAGCCAAGTGAGATTTGTGTACCTGTCTTTGCCACCACGTATCATCAAGATTGGGTGAAAAAACATTTGCTGGTATATCGGAAACTCTTAATTTCTTGGAAGCTTGCCAACCCCTTTCAATGAAAGTGCTTTTGCACAGTCGGTGCATAGGGCTACTTGAAGAGGAAACAAACCATAGAGGCTAAACTGAGAACTCCTTTATTTTGTCAAGTTTCAAAGAGCTACTACAAACCATGTTGGATTTAGAGTTCCAAATTCATCTATCTATAGGAGAGAACAGAGTGAAACCTAAATATAAAAACTGCTACTGTTGACGAACGCTTCAACCCAAAAGAACAAAATTTGGTTCCAAGTGGGATTTGTGTACTGATCATTACCACCAAGTATCATCAAGATTGGGTGAAAAAATATTTGCTGGTATTTCGGAAACTCGTTATTTCTTAGAATATTTCCAACCCCTGTCAATGAATGTGCATTTTCACAGTCTGTGCCTAGAGCTACTTGAAGATGAAACAAACCATAGAGACTAAACAGAGAACTACTTTATTTTGTCAAGTTTCAAAGAGCTACTACAAACCATTTTGGATTTAGAGTTACAAATTTATCTACCTATATAGGACAGAACATATTGAAACCTAAATATAAAAACAGCTACTGTAGACGAACACTTCAACCTAGAAGAACACAATTTGGTGAGCCAAGTGGGATTTGTGTACTGATCATTACCACCAAGTATCATCAAGATTGGCTGAAAAAATATTTGCTGGTATTTCGGAAACTCGTTGTTTCTTAGAAGCTTGGCAACCCATCTCAATGAAAGTGTTTCTCCACAGTCTGTGCCTAGGGCTACTTGAAGAGGAAACAAACCATAGAGACAAAACTGAGAAATCTTTTATTTTTTCAAGTTTCAAAGAGCTACTAGAAACCATGTTGGATTTAGAGTTCTAAATTCATCTATCTATATAGGAAAGAACAGAGGGACACCTAAATATAAAAACTGCTACTGTAGACGAACGCTTCAACCTAGAAGAACACAATTTGGTGAGCCAAGTGGGATTTGTGTACTGATCATTACCACCAAGTATCATCAAGATTGGGTGAAAAAATATCTGCTGGTATTTCGGAAACACGTAATTTCTTGGAAGGTTGGCAACCCCCGTCAAAGAAAGCGCTTTTCCACAGTCTGTGCCTTGGGCTACTTGAAGAGGAAACAAACCATAGAGACTAAACTGAGAACTCCTTTATTTTGTCAATTTTCAAAGAGCTACTACAAACCATGTTGGATTTAGAGTTCCAAATTCATCTATTTATATAGGAGAGAACAAAATGAAACCTAAATATAAAAACTGATACTGTAGACGAAGGCTTCAACCTAGAAGAAAAAATTTAGTGAGCCAAGTGGGATTTGTGTACTGATCATTACCACGAAGTATCATCAAGATTGGGTGAAAAAATATTTGCTGGTATTTCGGAAACTCGTTATTTCTTAGAAGCTTGGCAACCCCTCTCAATGAGAGTGCTTTTCCACAGTCTGTGCCTAGGGCTACTTGAAGAGGAAACAAACAATAGAGACAAAACTGAGAACTCCCTTATTTTGTCAAGTTTCATAGAGCTACTACAAACCATGTTGGATTTAGAGTTCCAAATTAATCTATCTATATAGGAGAGAACACAGTGAAACCCAAATATAAAAAACTGCTACTGTAAACGAACGCTTAAACCTAGAAGAACAAAATTTGGTTAGCCAAGTGGGATTTGTGTACTTGTCCTTGCCACCACGTATCATCAAGATTGGCTGAAAAAATATTTGCTGGTATATCAGAAACTCATAATTTCTTGTAAGCTTGGCAACCCCTCTCAATGAAAGTGCTTTTCCACAGTCTATGTTTAGGGCTACTTGAAGAGGAAACCAACCATAGAGACTAAACTGAGAACTCCTTTATTTTGTCAAGTTTCAAAGAGCTACTACAAACCATGTTGGATTTAGAGATCCAAATTCATCTACCTATATAGGAGAGAACAGAGTGAAACCTAAATATAAAAACAGCTACTGTAGACGAAAACTTCAACCTAGAAGAACAAAATATAGTGAGCCAAGTGGGATTTGTGTACTGATCCTTACCATTAAGTATCATCAAGATTGGGTGAAAAAATATTTGCTGGTATTTCGGAAACTCGTTATTTCTTAGAAGCGTGGCAACCCCTCTCAATGACAGTGCTTTTCCACAGTCTGTGCCTAGGGCTACTTGAAGAGGAAACAAACCATAGAGACAAAACTGAGAACTCCTTTGTTTTGTCAATATTCAAAAAGCTACTTCAAACCATGTTGGATTTTGAGCTCCAAATTCATCTATCTATATAGGAGAGAACAGAGTGAAACCTAAAAATAAAAACTGCTACTGTAAACGAACGCTTCAACATAGAAGAACAAAATTTGGTGAGCCAAGTGGGATTTGTGTACTTGTCATTACCACCACGTTTCATCAAGATTGGGTGAAAAAATATTTGCTGGTATTTCGGAAACTCGTTATTTCTTAGAAGCTTGGCAACCCCTCTCAATGAAAGTGCTTTTCCACTGTCTGTGCCTAGGGATACTTGAAGAGGAAACAAACCATAGAGACAAAACTGAGAACTGCTTTAATTTCTCAAGTTTCAAAGAGCTACTACAAACCATGTTGGATTTAGAGTTCCAAATTCATCTATCTAAATAGGCGAGAGCAGAGTAAAACCCAAAAATAAAAACTGCTACTGTAAATGAAGGCTTAAACCTAGAAGAACAAAATTTGGTGATCCAAGTGGGATTTGTGTACTTGTCATTGCCACCAGGTATCATCAAGATTGGGTGAAAAAATATTTGCTGGTATATCGAAATCTTGTAGTTTCTTGGAAGCTTGGCAACCCCTCTCAATGAAAGTGCTTTTCCACAGTCTGAGCCTAGGGCTACTTGAAGAGGACACAAACCATAGAGACTAAACTGAGAACTCCTTTATTTTGTCAAGTTTCAAAGAGCTACTACAAACCATGTTGGATTTAGTGTTCCAAATTCATCTACCTATATAGGAGAGAATAGAGTGAAACATAAATATAAAAAGAGCTACTGTAGACGAACACTTCAACCTAGAACAAGAAAATTTAGTGAGCCAAGTGGGAATTGTGTACTGATCATTACCACCAAGTATCATCAAGATTGGGTGAAAATATTTGCTGGTATTTCGGAAACTCGTTGTTTCTTAGAGCTTGGCAACGCCTCTCAATGAAAGTGCTTTTCCACAGTCTGTGCTAGGGCTACTTTAAGAGGAAACAAACCATAGAGACTAAACGGAGAACTCTTTTATTTTGTCAAGTTTCAAAGAGCTACTACAAACCATGTTGGATTTAGAATTCCAAATTCATCTATCTATGTAAGAGAGAACAGAGTGAAACATAAATATAAAAACTGCTACTGTAGACGAACGCTTCAACATAGAAGAACAAAATTCGGTGAGCCAAGTGGGATTAGGGTACTGATCAATGCCACCAAGTATCATCAAGATTGGTTGAAAAATATTTGCTGGTATTTCAGAAACTCGTTATTTCTTCGATGCTTGGCAGACCATCTCAATGAAAGTGCTTTTCCACAGTGTGTGCCTAGGGCAACGTGAAGAGGAAACAAACCATAGAGACAAAACTGAGAACTCCTTTATTTTGTCAAGTTTCAAAGAACTACTACAAACCATGTTGGATTTAGAATTCCAAATTCATCTATCTATATAAGAGAGAAGAGAGTGAAACCTACATATAAAAACTGCTGCTGTAGACGAACGCTTCAACCTAGAAGAACCAAATTTGGTGAGCCAAGTGGGATTTGTGTACTGATCATTACCACCAAGTATCATCAAGATTGGGTGAAAAAATATTTGCTGGTATTTCGGAAACTCGTTATTTCTTAGAAGCTTGGCAACCCCTCCCAATGAAAGTGCTTCTCCACAGTCTGTGCCTAGGGCTACTTGAAGAGGAAACAAACCATAGAGACAAAACAGAGAAATCTTTTTTTTTTCAAGTTTCAAAGAGCTACTACAAACCATGTTAGATTTAGAGTTCCAATTCATCTATCTATATAGGAAAGAACAGAGGGACACCTAAATATAACAACTGCTGCTTTAGACGAACGCTTCAACCTAGAAGAACACAATTTGGTGAGCCCAGTGGGATTTGTGTACTGATCATTACCACCAAGTATCATCAAGATAGGGGGAAAAAATATTTGCTGGTATTTCGGTAACTCGTTATTTCTTATAAGCTTGGCAACCCCTCTCAATGAAAGTGCTTCTCCACAGTCTGTGCCTAGGGCTACTTGAAGAGGAAAAAAAACATAGAGACAAAACTGAGAAATCTTTTATTATTTCAAGTTTCAAAGAGGTACTACAAACCATGTTGGATTTTAGTTCTAAATTCATCAATCTATATAGGAAAGAACAGAGGGACACCTAAATATAAAAACTGCTACTGTAGACGAACGCTTCAACCTAGAAAAACACAATTAGGTGAGCCAATTGGGATTTGTGTACTGATCATTACCACCAAGTATCATCAATATTGGGTGAAAAAATATTTGCTGGTATTTCGGAAACACGTAATTTCTTGGAAGGTTGGCAACCCCCGTCAATGAAAGCGCTTTTCCACAGTCTGTGCCTTGGGCTACTTGAAGAGGAAACAAACCATAGAGACTAAACTGAGAACTCCTTTATTTTGTCATTTTTCAAAGAGCTACTACAAACCATGTTGGATTTAGAGTTCCAAATTCATCTATTTATATAGGAGAGAACAGAATGAAACCTAAATATAAAAACTGATACTGTAGACGAACGCTTCAACCTAGATGAAAAAATTTAGTGAGCCAAGTTGGATTTGTGTACTGATCATTACCACGAAGTATCATCAAGATTGGGTGAAAAAATATTTGCTGGTATTTCGGAAACTCGTTATTTCTTAGAAGCATGACAACCCCTCTCAATGAAAGTGCTTTTCCACAGTCTGTGCCTAGGTCTACTTGAAGAGGAAACAAACCATAGATACAAAACTGAGAACTCCTTTATTTTGTCAAGTTTCAGAGAGCTAATACAAACCATGTTGGATTTAGAGTTCCAAATTCATCTATCTATATAGGAGAGAACATAGTGAAACCTAAAAATAAAAACTTCTACTGTAAACGAACGCTTCAACATAGAAGAACAAAATTTGGTGAGCCAAGTGGGATTTTTGTACTTGTCATTACCACCACGTTTCATCAAGATTGGGTGATAAAATATTTTCTGGTATTTCGGAAACTCGTAATTTCTTGGAAGATTGGTAACCCCTTTCAATGGAAGTGCTTTTCCACAGTCTCTGCTTAGGGCTACTTGAAGAGGAAACAAACCATAGAGACAAAACTGAGAAAGTCTTTTTTTTTTGTACAGTTTCATAGAGCTACTACAAACCATGTTGGATTTAGAGTTCCAAATTCATCTATCTATATAGGAGAGAACACAGGGAATCCTAAGTATAAAAACTGCTACTGTAGACGAACGCTTCAACATAGAAGAACAAAATTCGGTGAGCCAAGTGGGATTTGGGTACTGATCATTACCACCAAGTATCATCAAGTTTGGGTGAAAAAATATTTGCTGGTATTTCGGAAACTCGTTATTTCTTAGAAGTTTGGCAACCCCTCTCAATGAAAGTGCTTTTCCACAGTCTGTGCCTAGGGCAACGTGAAGAGGAAACAAACCATAGAGACAAAACTGAGAACTCCTTTATTTTGTCAAGTTTCAAAGAGCTACTACAAACCATGTTGGATTTAGAGTTTCAAATTCATCTATAAAATAGGAGAGAACAGAGGGAAACCTAAAATAAAAACTGCTACTGTAGAGGAATGCTTCAACCTAGAAAAACAAAATTTTGTGAGCCAAGTGGGATTTGTGTACTTGTCATTACTACAACGTATCATCAAGATTGGGTGAAAAAATATTTGCTTGTATTTTGGAAACTCGTTATGTCTTGGAAGCTTGGCATCCGCTTTCAATGAAAGTGCTTTTCCACAGTCGGTGCCTAGGGCTACTTGAAGAGGAAACAAACCGTAGAGACTAAACTGAGAACTCCTTTATTTTGTCAAGTTTCAAAGAGCTACTACAAACCATTTTCGACTTAGAATTCCAAATTCATCTATCTATGTAAGAGAGAACAGAGTGAAACCTACATATAAAAACTGCTGCTGTAGACGAATGCTTCAACCTAGAAGAACACAATTTGGTGAGCCAAGTGGGATTTTTGTACTGATCATTACCACCAAGTATCATCAAGATTGGATGAAAAAATATTTGCTGGTATTTAGGAAACTCGTTATTTCTTAGAAGCTTGGCCAATCCTGTCAATGAAAGTGCTTTTCCACAGTCTGTGCCTAGGGCTACTTGAAGAGGAAACAAACCATAGAGACTAAATTGAGAACTACATTATTTTGTCAAGTTTCAAAGAGCTACTACAAACCATGTTGGATTTAGAGTTCCATATTCATCTATCTATATAGGAGAGAACAGAGTGAAACCCAAAAATAAAAACTGCTACTGTAAACGAACGCTGAAACCCAGAAGAACAAAATTTTGAGCCAAGTGGGGATTTTTGTACTGATCATTACCACCAAGTATCATCAGATTGGATGAAAAAATATTTGCTGGTATTTCGGAAACTCGTTATTTCTTAGAAGCTTGGCAACCCCTCGCAATGAAATTGCTTTTCAACAGTCTGTCCCTAGGGCTACTTGAACAGGAAACAAACCATAGAGACAAAACTGAGAACTCTTGTATTTTGTCAAGTTTCAAAGAGCTACTACAAACCATGTTGGATTTAGAATTCCAAATTCATCTATCTATATAGGAGAGAACAGAGGGACACCTAAATAAAAAACTGTTACTGTAGACGAACGCTTCAACCTAGAAGAACAGAATTTGTTGAGCCAAGTGGGATTTGTGTACTGATCATTACCACCAAGTATCATCAAGATTGGGTGAAAAAAATATTTGCTGGTGTTTCGGAAACACGTAATTTCTTGGAAGCTTGGGAACCCACGTCAATGAAAGCGCTTTTCCACAGTCTGTGCCTAGGGCTACTTGAAGAGGAAACAAAACATAGAGACAAAACGGAGAACTGCTTTATATTGTCAAGTTTCAAAAAGCTACTACAAACCATGCTGGATTTAGAGTTCCAAATTCATCTATCTATATAGGAGAGAACAGAGGGAAACCTACATATAAAAACTGCTACTGTAAACGAACGCTTCAACCTAGAGGAACAAAATTTGGTGAGCCAAGTGGGATTTGTGTACTTGTCATTACCAGCACGTATCATCAAGATTGGTTGAAAAAATATTTGCTGGTATTTTAGAAACTCATAACTTCTTGGAAGCTTGGCAACCCCTTTCAGTGAAAGTGCTTTTCCACCGTCTCTGCTCAGGGCTACATGAAGAGGAAACAAATCATAGAGACAAAACTGAGAACTCATTTATTCCGTCAAGTTTCAAAGAGCTACTACAAACCATGTTGTATTTAGAGTTCCAAATTCATCTATCTCTATAGGAGAGAACAGAGTGAAACCTAAAAATAAAAACAACTACTGTAAACGAACGCTTCAACTTAGAAGTACTAAATTTGGAGAGTCAAGTAGGATTTGTGTACCGATCATTACCACCAAGTATCACCAAGATTGGGTGAAAAAATATTTGTTGGTATTTCGGAAACTCGTTATTTCTTGGAAGCTTGGCAACCCCTTTCAATGAAAGTGCTTTTCAACAGTCTGTGCCTAGGGCTACTTTAATAGGAACCAAACCGTAGAGACAAATCTGAGATCTACTTTTTTTCGTCAAGTTTCAAAGAGCTATTACAAACCATGCTGGATTTAGAGTTCCAAATTCATCTATCTATATAAGAGATAACAGAGTGAAACCTACATATAAAAACTGCTCCTGTAGACGAACGATTTAACCTAGATGATCAAAATTTGGTGAGCCACGTGGGATTTGTGTACTGATCATTACCACCAAGAATCATCAAGATTGGATGAAAAAATACTTGCTGGTATATCGGGAACTCGTAATTTCTTGGAAGCTTGGCAACCCCCCTCAATGAAAGCGCTTTTCCACAGTCTGTGCCTAGGGCTACGTGAAGAGGAAACAAACCATAAAGAAAAAACTGAGAACTCCTTTATTTTGTCAAGTTTCAAAAGCTTGTATTTCGGAAACTCGTAACTTCTTGGAAGCTTGGAAAACCTTTCAATAAAAGTGCTTTTCCACAGTCTCTGCTTAGGGCTACATGAAGAGGAAACAAACCACAGAGACAAAACTGAGAACCTCTTTATTTGGTCATGTTTCATAGAGCTACTACAAACCATGTTGGATTTAGACTTCAAAATTCATCTATCTTTATAGGAGAGGACACAGGGAAACCTAACTATAAAAACTAGTACTGTAGACAAACGCTTCAACCTAGAAGAACAAAATTTGGTGAGCCTAGTGGGATTTGTGTAATGATCATTACCACCAAGTATCATCAAGATTGGGTGAAAAAATATTTGCTGGTATTTCGGAAACTCGTTATTTCTTGGAAGCTTGGCAACCCCTCTCAATGAATGTGCTTTTCCACAGTCTGTGCCTAGGGCTACTTGAAGAGGAAACAATCCATAGAGTCAAACTGAGAACTCCTTTATTTTGTCAAGTTTCAAAAGCTACTACAAACCATGTTGGATTTAGAGTTTCAAATTCATCTATAAAAATAGGAGAGAACAGAGGGAAACCTAAAAATAAAAACTGCTACTGTAGAGGAATGCTTCAACCTAGAAAAACAAAATTTTGTGAGCCAAGTGGGATTTGTGTACTTGTCATTACTACAACGTATCATCAAGATTGGGTGAAAAAATATTTGCTTGTATTTTGGAAACTCGTTATGTCTTGGAAGCTTGGCATCCGCTTTCAATGAAAGTGCTTTTCCACAGTCGGTGCCTAGGGCTACTTGAAGAGGAAACAAACCATAGAGACTAAACTGAGAACTCCTTTATTTTGTCAAGTTTCAAAGAGCTACTACAAACCATTTTCGACTTAGAATTCCAAATTCATCTATCTATGTAAGAGAGAACAGAGTGAAACATACATATAAAAACTGCTGCTGTAGACGAATGCTTCAACCTAGAAGAACACAATTTGGTGAGCCAAGTGGGATTTTGTACTGATCATTACAACCAAGTATCATCAAGATTGGATGAAAAAATATTTGCTGGTATTTAGGAAACTCGTTATTTCTTAGAAGCTTGGCCAATCCTGTCAATGAAAGTGCTTTTCCACAGTCTGTGCCTAGGGCTACTTGAAGAGGAACAAACCATAGAGACTAAATTGAGAACTACATTATTTTGTCAAGTTTCAAAGAGCTACTACAAACCATGTTGGATTTAGAGTTCCATATTCATCTATCTATATAGGAGAGAACAGAGTGAAACCCAAAAATAAAAACTGCTACTGTAAACGAACGCTGAAACCCAGAAGAACAAAATTTTCAGCCAAGTGGGATTTTTGTACTGATCATTACCACCAAGTATCATCAGATTGGATGAAAAAATATTTGCTGGTATTTCGGAAACTCGTTATTTCTTAGAAGCTTGGCAACCCCTCGCAATGAAATTGCTTTTCAACAGTCTGTCCCTAGGGCTACTTGAATAGGAAACAAACCATAAAGACAAAACTGAGAACTCTTGTATTTTGTCAAGTTTCAAAGAGCTACTACAAACCATGTTGGATTTAGAATTCCAAATTCATCTATCTATATAGGAGAGAACAGAGGGACACCTAAATAAAAAACTGTTACTGTAGACGAACGCTTCAACCTAGAAGAACAGAATTTGTTGAGCCAAGTGGGATTTGTGTACTGAACATTACCACCAAGTATCATCCAGATTGTTGAAAAAATATTTGCTGGTGTTTCGGAAACACGTAATTTCTTGGAAGCTTGGGAACCCACGTCAATGAAAGCGCTTTTCCACAGTCTGTGCCTAGGGCTAATTGAAGAGGAAACAAAACATAGAGACAAAACGGAGAACTGCTTTATATTGTCAAGTTTCAAAAAGCTACTACAAACCATGCTGGATTTAGAGTTCCAAATTCATCTATCTATATAGGAGAGAACAGAGGGAAACCTACATATAAAAACTGCTACTGTAAACGAACGCTTCAACCTAGAGGAACAAAATTTGTTGAGCAGAGTGGGATTTGTGTACTTGTCATTACCAGCACGTATCATCAAGATTGGTTGAAAAATATTTGCTGGTATTTTCGAAACTCATAACTTCTTGGAAGCTTGGCAACCCCTTTCAGTGAAAGTGCTTTTCCACCGTCTCTGCTCAGGGCTACATGAAGAGGAAACAAATCATAGAGACAAAACTGAGAACTCATTTATTCCGTCAAGTTTCAAAGAGCTACTACAAACCATGTTGTATTTAGAGTTCCAAATTCATCTATCTCTATAGGAGAGAACAGAGTGAAACCTAAAAATAAAACAACTACTGTAAACGAACACTTCAACCTAGAAGAACTAAATTTTGAGAGTCAAGTAGGATTTGTGTACCGATCATTACCACCAAGTATCACCAAGATTGGGTGAAAAAATATTTGTTGGTATTTCGGAAACTCGTTATTTCTTGGAAGCTTGGCAACCCCTTTCAATGAAAGTGCTTTTCAACAGTCTGTGCCTAGGGCTACTTTAAGAGGAACCAAACAGTAGAGACAAATCTGAGATCTACTTTTTTTCGTCAAGTTTCAAAGAGCTATTACAAACCATGCTGGATTTAGAGTTCCAAATTCATCTATCTATATAAGAGATAACAGAGTGAAACCTACATATAAAAACTGCTCCTGTAGACGAACGATTTAACCTAGAAGAACAAAATTTGGTGAGCCACGTGGGATTTGTGTACTGATCATTACCACCAAGAATCATCAAGATTGGATGAAAAATACTTGCTGGTATATCGGGAACTCGTAATTTATTGATAGCTTGGCAACCCCCCTCAATGAAAGCGCTTTTCCACAGTCTGTGCCTAGGGCTACGTGAAGAGGAAACAAACCATAAAGAAAAAACTGAGAACTCCTTTATTTTGTCAAGTTTCAAAAAGCTTGTATTTCGGAAACTCGTAACTTCTTGGAAGCTTGGAAAACCTTTCAATAAAAGTGCTTTTCCACAGTCTCTGCTTAGGGCTACATGAAGAGGAAACAAACCACAGAGACAAAACTGAGAACCTCTTTTTTTGGTCATGTTTCATAGAGCTACTACAAACCATGTTGGATTTAGACTTCCAAATTCATCTATCTTTATAGGAGAGAACACAGGGAAACCTAACTATAAAAACTGCTACTGTAGACAAACGCTTCAACCTAGAAGAACAAAATTTGGTGAGCCAAGTGGGATTTGTGTAATGATCATTACCACCAAGTATCATCAAGATTGGGTGAAAAAATATTTGCTGGTATTTCGGAAACTCGTTATTTCTTGGAAGCTTGGCAACCCCTCTCAATGAATGTGCTTTTCCACAGTCTGTGCCTAGGGCTACTTGAAGAGGAAACAATCCATAGAGTCAAAACTGAGAACTCCTTTATTTTGTCAAGTTTCAAAGAGCTACTACAAACCATGTTGGATTAGAGTTCCAAATTCATCTATCTATATAGGAGAGACAGAGGGACACCTAAATATAAAAACTGCTACTCTAGACGAACACTTCAACCTTGAAGAACACAATTTGGTGAGCCAAGTGGGATTTGTGTACTGATCATTACCACCAAATATCATCAAGATTGGGTGAAAAAATACTTGCTGGTATATCGGGAACTCGTAATTTCTTGGAAGCTTGGCAACCCCCCTCAATGAAAGCGCTTTTCCACAGTCTGTGCCTTGGGCTACTTGAAGAGGAAACATACCATAGAGACTAAACTGAGAACTCCTTTATATTGTCGAGTTTCAAAGAGCGACTACAAACCATGTTGGATTTAGAGTTCCAAATTCATCTATCTATATAGGAGAGAATAGAGTGAATCCCAAAAATAAAAACTGCTACTGTAAACGAACGCTTAAACCTAGAAGAACAAAATTTGGTGAGCCAAGTGGGATTTGTGTACTTGTCATTGCCACCACATATCACCACGATTGGGTGAAAAATATTTGCTGGTATATCGGAAACTCGTAGTTTCTTGGATGCTTGGCAAACCCTCTCAATGAAAGTGCTTTTCCACAGTGTGTGCCTAGGGCTACGTGAAGAGGAAACAAACCATAAAGAAAAAACTTAGAAGTTCTTTATTTTGTCAATTTTCAAAAAGCTACTACAAACCATGTTGGATTTAGAGTTCCAAATTCATCTACCTATATACGAGAGAACAGAGTGAAACCTAAATATAAAAACAGCTACTGTAGACGAACACTTCAACCTAGAAGAACAAAATTTGGTGAGCCAAGTGGGATTTGTGTACTGATCATTACCACCAGGTATCATCAGGTTTGGGTGAAAAAATATTTGCTTGTATTTTTGAAACTCGTTATTTCTTAGAAGCTTGGCAACCCCTGTCAATGAAAGTGCTTTTCCACAGTCTGTGCCTAGGGCTACTTGAAGAGGAAACAAACCATAGAGCCAAAACTGAGAACTCCTTTATTTTGTCAAGTTTCAAAGAGCTACTACAAACCATGTTAGATTTAGAGTTCCAAATTCATCTACTATATAGGAAAGACAGAGGGACACCTAAATATAAAAATAGCCTCTGTAGACGAACACTTCAACCTAGAAGAACACAATTAGGTGAGCCTAGTGGAATTTCTGTACTGATCATTACCACAGATTATCATCAAGATTGGGTGAAAAAATACTTGCTTGTATTTCGGAAACTCGTAATTTTTTGAAAGCTTGGCAACCCCCCTCAATGAAAGCGCTTTTCCACAGTCTGTGCCTTGGGCTACGTGAAGAGGAAACAAACCATAGAGACTCAATTGAGAAATCCATTATTTTGTCAATTTTCAAAGAGCGACTACAAACCATGTTGGATTTAGAGTTCCAAATTCATCTATCTATATAGGAGAGAACAGAGTGAAACCTAAATATAAAAACTGCTACTGTAGACGAACGCTTCAACCTTGAAGAAAAAAATTTGGTGAGCCAAGTGGGATTTGTGTACTAATCATTACCACCAATGATCATCAAGAGTGGGTGAAAAAATATTTGCTGGTATTTCGGAATCTCGTTATTTCTTAGAAGCTTGGCAACCACTATCAATGCAAGTGCTTTTCCACAGTCTGTGCCTTGGTCTACTTGAAGAGGAAACAAACCATAGAGACAAAACTGAGAACTCCTTTATTTTGTCAAGTTTCAAAGAGCTACTACAAACCATGTTCGATTTAGAGTTCCAAATTCATCTATCTATAAAGCAGAAAACAGAGTGAAACCTAAAAATAAAAACTGTTACTGTAAACGAACGCTTCAACCTAGAACAACAAAATTTGATGAGCCAAGTGGGATTTGTGTACTTGTCATTACCACGACGCATCATCAAGATTGGGTGAAAAAATACTTGCTGGTATTTCGGAAACTCGTAATTTCTCAGAAGCTTGGCAACCCCTTTCAATGAAAGTGCTTTTCCACAGTCTCGGTTTAGGACTACTTGAAGAGGAAACAAATCATAGAGACAAAACTGAGAACTCGTTTATTTTGTCAAGTTTCAAAAAGCTAATACAAACCATGTTGGATTTAGAGTTCCAAATTCATCTAACTATATAGGGGAGAACACAGGAATACCTAAGTATAAAAACTGCTACTGTTGAGGAACGCTTCAACCTAGAAGAACAAAATTTGGTGAGCAAGGTGGGATTTCTGTTCTGATTATTACCACCAAGTATTATCATGATTGGGTGAAAAAATATTTGCTGGTATTTCGGAAACTCGTTATTTCTTAGAAGATTGGCAACCTCTCTCAATGAAAGTGCTTTTCTACAGTCTGTGCCTAGGGCTACCTGAAGAGGAAACAAACCATAAGACAAAACTGAGAACTCTTTTATTTTGTCAAGTTTCAAAGAGCTACTACAAACCATGTTGGATTTAGAGTTCCAAATTCATCTATCTACATAGGAGAGACAGAGGGACACCTAAATATAAAAAATGCTACTGTAGAAGAACACTTCAACCAAGAAGAACACAATTTGGTAAGCCAAGTAAGATTTGTGTACTGATCATTACCACCAAATATCATCAAGATTGGGTGAAAAAGTACTTGCTGGTATTTCGGGAACTCGTAATTTCTTGGAAGCTTGCCAACCCCCCTCAATGAAAGCGCTTTTCCACAGTCTGTGCCTAGGGCTACATGAAGAGGAAACAAACCATAAAGAAAAAACTGAGAACTCCTTTATTTTGTCAAGTTTCAAAAAGCTTGTATTTCGGAAACTCGTAACTTCTTGGAAGCTTGGAAAACCTTTTAATGAAAGTGCTTTTCCACAGTCTCTGCTTAGGGCTACATGAAGAGGAAACAAACAACAGAGACAAAACTGAGAACCTCTTTTTTTGGTCAAGTTTCATAGAGCTACTACAAACCATGTTGGATTTAGAGTTCCAAATTCATCTATCTTTATAGGAGAGAACACAGGAAAACCTAACTATAAAAACTGCTACTGTAGACAAACGCTTCAACCTAGAAGAACAAAATTTGGTGAGCAAGGTGGATTTCTGCTCTGATTATTACCACCAAGTATCATCATGATTGGGTGAAAAAATATTTGCTGGTATTTCGGAAACTCGTTATTTCTTAGAAGATTGGCAACCACTCTCAATGAAAGTGCTTTTCTACAGTCTGTGCCTAGGGCTACCTGAAGAGGAAACAAACCAAGAGACAAAACTGAGAACTCTTTTATTTTGTCAAGTTTCAAAGAGCTACTACAAACCATGTTGGATTTAGAGTTCCAAATTCATCTATCTATATAGGAGAGACAGAGGGACACCTAAATATAAAAAATGCTACTGTAGACGAACACTTCAATCAAGAAGAACACAATTTGGTAAGCCAAGTAAGATTTGTGTACTGATCATTACCACCAAATATCATCAAGATTGGGTGAAAAAATACTTTCTGGTATATCGGGAACTCGTAATTTCTTGGAAGCTTGGCAACCCCCCTCAATGAAAGCGCTTTTCCACAGTCTGTGCCTAGGGCTACGTGAAGAGGAAACAAACCATAAAGAAAAATCTGAGAACTCCTTTATTTTGTCAAGTTTCAAAAAGCTTGTTTTTCGGAAACTCGTAACTTCTTGGAAGCTTGGAAAACCTTTTAATGAAAGTGCTTTTCCACAGTCTCTGCTTAGGGCTACATGAAGAGGAAACAAACCACAGAGACAAAACTGAGAACCGCTTTTTTTGGTCAAGTTTCATAGAGCTACTACAAACCATGTTGGATTTAGACTTCCAAATTCATCTATCTTTATAGGAGAGAACACAGGGAAACCTAACTATAAAAACTGCTACTGTAGACAAACGCTTCAACCTAGAAGAACAAAATTTGGTGAGCCAAGTGGGATTTGTGTAATGATCATTACCACCAAGTATCATCAAGATTCGGTGAAAAAATATTTGCTGGTATTTCGGAAACTCCTTATTTCATGGAAGCTTGGCAACCCCTCTCAATGAAAATGCATTTCCACAGTCTGTGCCTAGGGCTAATTGAAGAGGAAACAAACCATAGAGACAAAACTGAGAACTCCTTTATTTTGTCAAGTTTCAAAGAGCTACTACAAACAATGTTGGATTTAGAGTTCCAAATTCATCTATCTATATAGGAGAGACAGAGGGACACCTAAATATAAAAACTGCTAATGTAAACGAACGCTTCAACCTAGAAGAACAAAATTTGATGAGCCAAGTGGGATTTGTGTACTTGTCATTACCACCACGTATCATCAAGATTGGGTGAAAATTATATTTGCTGGTATTTCGGAAACTAGTTATTTCTTAGAACCTTGGCAACCCCTCTCAATGAAAGTGCTTTTCCACAGTCTGTGCCTAGGGCTACTTGAAGAGGAAACAACCCATAGAGACAAAACTGAGAACTCCTTTATTTTGTCAAGTTTCAAAGAGCTACTACAAACCATGTTGGATTTAGAGTTCCAAATTAATCTAACTACGTAGGAGAGAACACAGGGAAACCTAAGTACAAAAACTGCTACTGTAGACGAACGCTTCAACCTAGAAGAACACAATTTGGTAAGCCAAGTGGGATTTGACTACTTGTCATGACCACCAAGTATCATCAATATTGAGTGAAAAAATATTTGCTGGTATTTCGGAAACTCGTTATGTCTTGGAAGCTTGGCATCCGCTTTCAATGAAAGTGCTTTTCCACAGTCGGTGCATAGGGCTACTTGAAGGGGAAACAAACCATAGAGACTAAACTGAGAACTCCTTTATTTTGTCAAGTTTCAAAGAGCTACTACAAACCATTTTGGATTTAGAATTCCAAATTCATCTATCTATGTAAGAGAGAACAGAGTGAAACCTACATATAAAAACTGCTGCTGTAGACGAATGCTTCAACCTAGAAGAACACAATTTGGTGAGCCAAGTGGGATTTTTGTACTGATCATTACCACCAAGTATCATCAAGATTGGATGAAAAAATATTTGCTGGTATTTAGGAAACTCGTTATTTCTTAGAAGCTTGGCCACTCCTGTCAATGAAAGTGCTTTTCCACAGTCTGTGCCTAGGGCTACTTGAAGAGGAAACAAACCATAGAGACTAAATTGAGAACTACATTATTTTGTCAAGTTTCAAAGAGCTACTACAAACCATGTTGGATTTAGAGTTCCATATTCATCTATCTATATAGGAGAGAACAGATTGAAACCCAAAAATAAAAACTGCTACTGTAAACGAACGCTGAAACCCAGAAGAACAAAATTTTGAGCCAAGTGGGATTTTTGTACTGATCATTACCACCAAGTATCATCAGATTGGATGAAAAAATATTTGCTGGTATTTCGGAAACTCGTTATTTCTTAGAAGCTTGGCAACCCCTCGCAATGAAATTGCTTTTCAACAGTCTGTGCCTAGGGCTTCTTGAAGAGGAAACAAACCATAGAGACAAAACTGAGAACTCTTGTATTTTGTCAAGTTTCAAAGAGCTACTACAAACCATGTTGGATTTAGAATTCCAAATTCATCTACCTATATAGGAGAGAACAGAGGGACACCTAAATAAAAAACTGCTACTGTAGACGAACGCTTCAACCTAGAAGAACAGAATTTGTTGAGCCAAGTGGGATTTGTGTACTGATCATTACCACCAAGTATCATCAAGATTGGGTGAAAAAATATTTGCTGGTGTTTCGGAAACACGTAATTTCTTGGAAGCTTGGGAAACCCCGTCAATGAAAGCGCTTTTCCACAGTCTGTGCCTAGGGCTACTTGAAGAGGAAACAAAACATAGAGACAAAACGGAGAACTCCTTTATATTGTCAAGTTTAAAAAGCTACTACAAACCATGCTGGATTTAGAGTTCCAAATTCATCTATCTATATAGGAGAGAACAGAGTGAAACCTAAAAATAGAAACTGTTACTGTAAACGAACGCTTCAACCTAGAAGAACACAATTTGGTGAGCCAAGTGGGATTTGTGTACTTGTCATTACCACCACGTGTCATCAAGATTGGGTGAAAAAATATTTGCTGGTATTTCCGAAACTCGTTATTTCTGAGAAGCTTGGCAACCCCTCTCAATGAAAGTACTTTTCCACAGTCTCTGCTTAGGGCTGCTTGAAGAGGAAACAAACCATAAAGACAAAGCTGAGAACTACTTTTTTTGTCAAGTTTCAAAGAGCTACTACAAACCATGTTGGATTTAGAGTTCCAAATTCATTGATCTATATAGGATAGAACAGAGTGAAACCTAAAAATAAAAACTGCTACTGTAAATGAACGCTTCAACATAGAAGCGCAAAATTTGTTGAGCCAAGTGGGATTTGTGTACTTGTCATTACCACCACGTATCATCAAGATTGGGTGAAAATTATATTTGCTGGTATTTCGGAAACTAGTTATTTCTTAGAACCTTGGCAACCCCTCTCAATGAAAGTGCTTTTCCACAGTCTGTGCCTAGGGCTACTTGAAGAGGAAACAACCCATAGATACAAAACTGAGAACTCCTTTATTTTGTCAAGTTTCAAAGAGCTACTACAAACCATGTTGGATTTAGAGTTCCAAATTAATCTAACTATGTAGGAGAGAACGCAGGGAAACCTAAGTACAAAAACTGCTACTGTAGACGAACGCTTCAACCTAGAAGAACACAATTTGGTAAGCCAAGTGGGATTTGACTACTTGTCATGACCACCAAGTATCATCAATATTGAGTGAAAAAATATTTGCTGGTATTTCGGAAACTCGTTATGTCTTGGAAGCTTGGCATCCGCTTTCAATGAAAGTGCTTTTCCACAGTCGGTGCATAGGGCTACTTGAAGGGGAAACAAACCATAGAGACTAAACTGAGAACTCCTTTATTTTGTCAAGTTTCAAAGAGCTACTACAAACCATTTTGGATTTAGAATTCCAAATTCATCTATCTATGTAAGAGAGAACAGAGTGAAACCTACATATAAAAACTGCTGCTGTAGACGAATGCTTCAACCTAGAAGAACACAATTTGGTGAGCCAAGTGGGATTTTTGTACTGATCATTACCACCAAGTATCATCAAGATTGGATGAAAAAATATTTGCTGGTATTTAGGAAACTCGTTATTTCTTAGAAGCTTGGCCACTCCTGTCAATGAAAGTGCTTTTCCACAGTCTGTGCCTAGGGCTACTTGAAGAGGAAACAAACCATAGAGACTAAATTGAGAACTACATTATTTTGTCAAGTTTCAAAGAGCTACTACAAACCATGTTGGATTTAGAGTTCCATATTCATCTATCTATATAGGAGAGAACAGAGTGAAACCCAAAAATAAAAACTGCTACTGTAAACGAACGCTGAAACCCAGAAGAACAAAATTTTGAGCCAAGTGGGATTTTTGTACTGATCATTACCACCAAGTATCATCAGATTGGATGAAAAAATTTTTGCTGGTATTTCGGAAACTCGTTATTTCTTAGAAGCTTGGCAACCCCTCGCAATGAAATTGCTTTTCAACAGTCTGTGCCTAGGGCTTCTTGAAGAGGAAACAAACCATAGAGACAAAACTGAGAACTCTTGTATTTTGTCAAGTTTCAAAGAGCTACTACAAACCATGTTGGATTTAGAATTCCAAATTCATCTACCTATATAGGAGAGAACAGAGGGACACCTAAATAAAAAACTGCTACTGTAGACGAACGCTTCAACCTAGAAGAACAGAATTTGTTGAGCCAAGTGGGATTTGTGTACTGATCATTACCACCAAGTATCATCAAGATTGGGTGAAAAAATATTTGCTGGTGTTTCGGAAACACGTAATTTCTTGGAAGCTTGGGAAACCCCGTCAATGAAAGCGCTTTTCCACAGTCTGTGCCTAGGGCTACTTGAAGAGGAAACAAAACATAGAGACAAAACGGAGAACTCCTTTATATTGTCAAGTTTCAAAAAGCTACTACAAACCATGCTGGATTTAGAGTTCCAAATTCATCTATCTATATAGGGAAGAACAGAGTGAAACCTAAAAATAAAAACTGCTACTGTAAACGAACGCTTAAACCTAGAGGATCAAAATTTGATGAGCCAAGTGGGATTTGTGTACTTGTCATTACCACCAGGTTTCATCAAGATTGGGTGAAAAATTATTTGCTGGTATTTCGGAAACTCGTAATTTCTTGGAAGGTTGGCAACCCCTTTCATTGAAAGTGCTTTTCCATAGTCTCTGCTTAGGGCAACTTGAAGAGAAAACAAACCATAGAGACAAAACTGAGAACGTCTTTTTTTTGTCAATTTTCATAGAGCTACTACAAACCATGTTGGATTTAGAGTTCCAAATTCATCTATCTATATAGGAGAGAACACAGGGAAACCTAAGTATAAAAACTGCTACTGTAGACGAACGCTTAAACCTAGAAGAACAAAATTTGGTGAGCCAAGTGGGATTTGTGTACTGATCATTACCTCCAAGTATCATCAAGATTGGGTGAAAAAATATTTGCTGGTATTTTGGAAAATCGTAATTTCTTGGAAGGTTGGAAACCCCTTTCAATGAAAGTGCTTTTCCACAGTCTCTGCCTAGGGCAACTTGAAGAGGAAACAAACCATAGAGACAAAACTGAGAACTCTTTTATTTTGTCAAGGTTCATAGAGCTACTACAAACCATGTTGGATTTAGAGTTTCAAATTCATCTATCTATATACTAGAGAACGGAGGGAAACCTAAAAATAAAAACTGCTACTGTAGACGAACGCTTCAACCTAGAAAAACAAAGTTTGGTGAGCCAAGTGGGATTTGTGTACTTGTCATTACTACAACGTATCATCAAGATTGGGTGAAAAAAAATTTGCTTGTATTCGGAAACTCGTAATTTCTTGGAAGCTTGTCAACCCCTCTCAATGAAGTGCTTTTCCACAGTCTGTGCCCTAGGGCTACTTGAAGAAAAAACAAACCATAGAGACAAACTGAGAACTCCTTTATTTGGTCAAGTTTCAAAAAGCTACTACAAACCATGTTGGATTTAGAGTTCCAAATTCATCTATCTATATTGGAGAGAACACAGAAAAACCTAAGTATAAAAAGTGCTACTGTAGACGAACGGTTCAACCTAGAAGAACAAAATGTGGTGAGCCAAGTGGGATTTCTGGACTGATCATTACCACCAAGTATCATCAAGATTTGGTGAAAAAATATTTGCTGGTATTTCGGAAACACGTAATTTCTTGGAAGCTTGGCAACCCTCGTCAATGAAAGCGCTTGTCCACAGTCTGTGGCTTGGGCTACTTGAAGAGGAAACAAACCATAGAATCTAAACTGAGAACTCCTTTATTTTTTCAATTTTCTAAGAGCTACTACAAACCATGTTGGATTTAGAGTTCCAAATTCATCTATCTATATAGGAGAGAACAGAGTGAAACCTAAATATGAAAACTGCTACTGTAGACGAACGCTTCAACCTAGAAGAACAAAACTTGGTGAGCCAAGTGGGATTTGTGTACTGATCATTACCACCAAGTATCATCAAGATTGGGTGAAAAAATATTTGCTGGTATTTCGGAAACTCGTTATTTCTTAGAAGCTTGGCAACCCCTCTCAATTAAAGTGCTTTTCCTCAGTCTGTGCCTAGGGCTACTGGAAGAGGAAACAAACCATAGAGACAAAACTGAGAACTCCCTTAGTTTATAAAGTTTCAAAGAGCTACTAGAAACCATGTTGGATTTAGAGTTCCAAATTCATCTATCTATATAGGAGAGAACAGAGTGAAACCTAAATATAAAAACTGCTACTGTAGATGAACGCTTCAACCTAGAAGAACAAAATTTGGTGAGCCAAGTGGGATTTGTGTATCGATCATTACCATTGAGAATCATCAAGATTGGGTGAAAAATATTTGCTGGTATTTCGGAAACTCGTTATTTCTTAGAAGCTTGGCAACCCTTCTGAATGAAAGTGCTTTTCCACAGTCTGTGCTTGGACTACTTGAAGAGGAAACAAACCATACAGACAAAACTGAGAACTCCTTTATTTTGGCAAGTTTCAAAAAGCTACTACAAACCATGTTGGATTTAGAGTTTCAAATTCATCTATCTATATAGGAGAGAACAGAGTGAAAACTAAATATAAAAACTGCTACTGTATTCGAATGCTTCATCCTAGAAGAACAAAATTTGGTGAGCTAAGTGGGATTTGTGCACTTGTCATTAACACCAGGTTTCATCAAGATTGGGTGAAAAAATATTTGCTGGTATTTCAAAAACTCGTAATTTCTTGGAAGGTTGGCAACCTCTTTCAATGAAAGTGCTTTTCCACAGTCTCTGCTTAGGGCTACTTGAAGAGGAAACAAACCATAGAGACGAAACTGAGAACTTCTTTTTTTGTCAATTTTCATAGAGCTACTACAAACCATGTTGGATTTAGAGTTCCAAATTCATCTATCTATATAGGAGAGAACAGAGTGAAAACCAAAAATAAAAACTGCTACTGTAAACGAACGCTGAAACCCAGAAGAACAAAATTTGGTGAGCCAAGTGGGATTTGTGTACTGATCATTACCACCAAGTATTATCAAGATTGGATGAAAAAATATTTCCGGATTTTTCAGAAACTCGTTAATTCTTAGAAGCTTGGCAACCCCTCTCAAAGAAATTGCTATTCAACAATGTGTGCCTAGGGCTACTTGAACAGGAAACAAACCATAAGACAAAACTGAGAACTCTTGTATTTTGTCAAGTTTCAAAGAGCTACTACAAACCATGTTTAATTTAGAGTTCCGAATTCATCTATCTATATAGGAGAGAACAGAGGGACACCTAAAAATAAAAACTGCTACTGTAAACGAACGCTTCAACATAGAAGATCAAAATTTGGTGAGCCAAGTGGGATTTGTGTACTTGTCATTACCACCAAGTATCATCAAGATTGGGTGAAAAATATTTGCTGGTATATCGGAAACTCGTTATTTCTTAGAAGCTTGGCAACCCCTCTCAATGAAAGTGCTTTTCCACGATCTGTGCCTAGGGCAACTTGAAGAGGAAACAAACCATAGAGACAAAACTGAGAACTCCTTTATTTTATCAAGGTTCAAAGAGGTACTACAAACCATGTTGGATTAGAGTTCCAAATTCATCTATCTATATAACAGAGAACAGAGGGATACCTAAAAATATAAACTGCTACTGTAAACGAATGCTAAAATCTAGAAGAAAAAAATTTGGTGAGTCAAGTGGGATTTGTGTACGGATCATTACCACCAAGTATCATCAAGATTGGGTGAAAAAATATTTGTTGGTATTTCGGAAAATCGTTATTTCTTAGAAGCTTGGCAACCCCTCTCAATGAAAGTGCTTTTCCACAGTCTGTGCCTAGGGCTACTTGAAGAGGAAACAAAGAATAGAGACAAAACTGAGAACTCCTTAATTTTTTCAAGTTTCATAGAGCTACTACAAACCATGTTGGATTTAGAGTTCCAAATTCATCTATCTATATAGGAGAGAACAGAGTGAAACCAAAAATAAAAACTGCTCCTGTAAACGAACGCTTAAACCTAGAAGAACAAAATTTGGTGAACCAAGTGGGATTTGTGTACTTGTTATTGCCACCACGTATCATCAAGTTTGGGTGAAAAAATATTTGCTGGTATATCGGAAAATCTTAATTTCTTGGAAGCTTGGCAACCCCTCTCAATGAAAGTGCTTTTCCACAGTCTGTGTTTAGGGCTACTTGAAGAGGACACAAACCATAGAGACTGAACTGAGAAATTCTTTATTTTGTCAAGTTTCAAAGAGCTACTACAAACCATGTTGGATTTAGAGTTGCAATTTCATCTACCTATATAGGAGAGAACAGAGAGAAACCTAAATATAAAAACAGCTACTGTAGCCTAACGCTTCAACCTAGAGGAACAAAATTTGGTGAGCCAAGTGGGACTTGTGTACTGTTCATTACCATTGAGTATCATCAAGATTGGGTCAAAAAATATTTGCTGGAATTTCGGAAACTCGTTATTTCTTAGAAGCTTGGCAACCCTTCTCAATGAAAGCGCTTTTCCACAGTCTGTGCCTTGGGCTACTTGAAGAGGAAACAAACCATAGAGTCTAAACTGAGAACTCCTTTATTTTTTCAGTTTTCAAAGAGCTACTAGAAACCATGTTGTGTTTAGAGTTCCAAATTCATCTATCTATAAAGCAGAGAACAGAGTGAAATCTAAATATAAAACTGCTACTGTAGACGAACGCTTCAACCTAGAAGAACAAAACTTGGTGAGCCAAGTTCGATTTGTGTACTGATCATTACCACCAAGTATCATCAAGATTGGCTGAAAAAATATATGCTTGTATTTCGGAAACTCGTTATTTCTTAGAAGCTTGGCAACACCTCTCAATGAAAGTGCTTTTCCTCAGTCTGTGCCTAGGGCTACTTGAAGAGGACACAAACCATAGAGACAAAACTGAGAACTCCTTTAGTTTGTCAAGTTTCAAAGAGCTACTACAGACCATGTTGGATTTAGAGTTCCAAATTCATCTATCTATAAAGGAGAGAACAGAGTGAAACCTGAAAATAAAAACTGTTACTGTAGACGAACTCTTCAACCTAGAAGAACAAAATTTGGCGAGCCAAGTGGGATTTGTGTACTTATCATTACCACCAAGTATCATCAAGATTGGGTGAAAAATATTTGCTGGTATTTCAGAAACTCGTTATTTCTTAGAAGCGTTTGAAACCCTCCAAATGAAAGTGCTTTTCCACTGTCTGTCCCTAGGGCTAGTTGAAGAGGAAACAAACCATAGAGACTAAACTGAGAATTCCTTTATTTTGTCAAGTTTCAAAGAGCTACTACAAACCATGTTGGATTTAGAGTTCCAAATTCATCTATCTATATATGAGAGAACTTAGTGAAACCTAAATATAAAAACTGCTAGTGTAGACGAATGCTTCAAACTTGAAGAACAAAATTTGGTGAGCCAAGTGGGATTTGTGTACTGATCATTACCACCAAGTATCATCAAGATTGGGTGAAAAAATATTTGTTGGTATTTCGGAAACTCGCTATTTCTTAGAAGCTTGGCAACCCCTCTCAATGAAAGTGCTTTTCCACAGTCTGTGCCTTGGGCTACATGAAGAGGAAACAAAGAATAGAGACAAAACTGAGAACTCCTTAATTTTTTCACGTTTCATAGAGCTACTACAAACCATGTTGGATTTAGAGTTCCAAATTCAACTATCTATATAGGAGAGAACAGAGTGAAACCAAAAATAAAAACTGCTCCTGTAAACGAACGCTTAAACCTAGAAGAACAAAATTTGGTGAACCAAGTGGGATTTGTGTACTTGTTATTGCCACCACGTATCATCAAGAGTGGGTGAAAAAATATTTGCTGGTATATTGGTAAATCTTAATTTCTTGGAAGCTTGGCAACCCCTCTCAATGAAAGTGCTTTTCCACAGTCTGTGTTTAGGGCTACTTGAAGAGGACACAAACCATAGAGACTAAACTGAGAACTCCTTTATTTTGTCAAGTTTCAAAGATCTACTACAAACCATGTTGGATTTAGAGTTCCAAATTCATCTACCTATATAGGAGAGAACAGAGTGAAACCTAAATATAAAAACAGCTACTGTAGACTAACGCTTCAACCTAGAGGAACAAAATTTGTCAAGCCTAGTGGGACTTGTGTACTGATCATTACCATTGAGTATCATCAAGATTGGGTGAAAAATATTTGCTGGTATTTCGGAAACTTGTTATTTCTTAGAAGCTTGGCAACCCTTCTCAATTAAATTGCTTTTCCACAGTCTGTGCCTAGGGCTACTTGAAGAGGAAACAAACCATAGAGACTAAACTGAGAACTACTTTATTTTGTCAAGTTTCAAAGAGCTACTACAAACCATGTTGGATTTAGAATTCCAAATTCATCTATCTATATAAGAGAACACAGAGTGTAACCTACATATAAAAACTGCTGCTGTAGACGAACGCTTCAACCTAGAAGAACACAATTTGGTGATCCAAGTGGGATTTGTGTACTGATCATTACCACCACGTATCATCAAGATTGGGTGAAAAAATATTTGCTAGTATTTCAGAAACTCGTTATTTCTTAGAAGGTTGACCACCCCTCTCAATGAAAGTGCTTTTCCACTGTCTCTGCCTAGAGCTACTTGAAGAGGAAAGAAACCATAGAGACTAAACTGAGAACTCCTTTATTTTGTCAAGTTTCAAAGAGCTACTACAAACCATGTTGGATTTAAAGTTCCAAATTCATCTGTCTATATAGGAGAGAACAGAGTGAAACCTAAATATAAAAACTGCTACTGTAGACGAACGCTTCAACCTAGAAGAACAAAATTTGGTGAGCCAAGTGGGATTTGTGTACTGATCATTACCACCAAGTATCATCAAGATTGGGTGAAAAAATATTTGCTGGTATTTCGGAAACTCGTTATTTCTTAGAAGCTTGGCAACCCCACTCAATGAAAGTGCTTTTCCACAGTCTGTGCCTAGGGCTACTTGAAGAGGAAACAAACCATAGAGACAAAACTAAGAACTCCTTTATTTTGTCAAGATTCATAGAACTACTACAAACCATGTTGTATTTAGAGTTCCAAATTCATCTATCTATATAGGTGAGAACAGAGTTAAACCCAAAAATAAAAACTGCTACTGTAAACGGACGCTTAAACCTAGAAGAACAAAATTTGGTGAGCCAAGTGGGATTTGTGTACTTGTCATTACCACCACGTGTCATCAATATTGGGTGAAAAAATATTTGCTGGTATATCGGAATCTCGTAATTTTTGGAAGCTTGGCAACCCCTCTCAATGAAAGTGCTTTTAAACAGTCTGTGCCTAGGGCTACTTGAAGATCAAACAAACCATAGAGACTAACCTGAGAACTCCTCTATTTTGTCAAGTTTCAAAGAGCTACTACAAACCATATTGGATTTAGAGTTTCAAATTCATCTACCTATATAGGAGAGAACAGAGTGAAACCTAAATATAAAAACAGCTACTGTAGACGAACACTTCAACCTAGAAGATCAAAATTTGGTGAGCCAAGTGGGATTTGTGTACTGATCATTACCACTAAGTATCATCAAGATTGGGTGAAAAAATATTTGCTGGTATTTCGGAAACTCGTTATTTCTTAGAAGCTTGGCAACCCATCTCAATGAAAGTGCTTTTCCACAGTCTTTTCCTAGGGCTACGTGAAGAGGAAACAAACCATAGAGACAAAACTGAGAACTACTATATTTTTGTCAAGTTTCAAAAAGCTACTACAAACCATGTTGTATTTAGGGTTCCAAATTCATCTATCTATATAGGAGAGAACAGAGTGAAACCTAAAAATAAGAACTGATACTGTAATCGAACGCTTCATCATAGAAGAACAAAATCTGGTTAGCAAATTGGATTTGTGTACTTGTCATTACCACCACGTATCATCAAGATTGGGTGAAAAAATATTTGCTGGTATTTCGGAAACTCGTTATTTCTTAGAAGCTTGGCAACCCCTCTCAATGAAAGTGCTTGTCCACAGTCTGTGCCTAGGGCTACTTGAAGAGGAAACAACCCATAGAGACTAAACTGAGAACTCCTTTATTTTGTCAAGTTTCAGCGAGCTACTACAAACCATGTTGGATTTAGAGTTCCAAATTCATCTGTCTATATAGGAGAGAACAGAGGGAAACCTAAATATAAAAACTGCTACTGTAGAGGAACGCTTAAACCTAGAAGAACAAAATTTGGTGAGCCGAGTGGGATTTGAATACTGATCATTACCACCAAGTATCATCAAAATTGGGTGAAAAAATATTTCCTGGTATTTCGGAAACTCGTTAATTCTTAGAAGCTTGGCAACACTTCAAAATGAAAGTGCTTTTCCACAGTCTGTTCCTTGGGCTACTTGAAGAGGAAACAAACCATAGAGACAAAACTGAGAACTCCTTTATTTTGTCATGTTACAAAAAGCTACTACAAACCATGTTGCATTTAGAGTTCCAAATTCATCTATCTATATAGGAGAGAACAGAGGGAAACCTAAAATAAAACTAGTACTGGAAACGAACGCTTCAACCTAGAAGCACAAAATTTGGTGAGCCATGTGGGATTTGTGTACTAGTCATTAACACCAAGTATCATAAAGATTGGGTGAAAAAATATATGCTGGTATTTCGGAAACTAGTAATTTCTTGAAAGCTTGGGAACCCCTCTCAATGAGAGTGCTTTTTTACAGTCTGTGCCTAGGGCTACGTGAAGAGGAAACAAACCATACAGACTAAACTAGAACTCTTTTATTTTGTCAAGTTTCAACGAGCTACTACAAACCATGCTGGATTTAGAATTCCAAATTCATCTATCTATATAGGAGAGAACAGAGTGAAACCTAAATATAAAAACTGCTACTGTAGACGAACGCTTCAACCTACAAGAACAAAATTTGGTGAGCCAAGTGGGATTTGTGTGCTGATCATTACCACCAAGGATCATCAATATTGGGAAAAAAATATTTGCTTGTATTTCGGTAACTCGTTATTTCTTAGACGCTTGGCAACCCCTCTCAATGAAAGTGCTTCTCCACAGTCTATTCCTAGGGCTACTTGAAGAGGAAACAAACCATAGAGAAAAAACTGAGAACTACTTTATTTGTCAACTTTCAAAGAGCTACTACAAACCATGTTGCATTTAGAGTTCCAAATTCATCTATCTATAAACGAGAGAACAGAGTGAAATCTACTTATAAAACTGCTAGTGTAGACGAACACTTCAACCTAGAAGAACACAATTTGGTGAGCCAAGTGGGATTTGTGCACTGATCATTACCACCAGATATGATCCAGATTGGGTGAAAAAATATTTTCTGGTATTTCGGAAACTCGTTATTTCTTAGAAGCTTGGCAACCCCTCTCAATGAAAGTGCTTTTCCACAGTCTGTGCGTAGGGCTATTTGAAGAGGAAACAAACCATAGAGACAAAACTGAGAACTACTTTGTATTGTCAAGTTTTAAAGTGCAATTACAAGGCATGTTGCATTTAGAGTTCCACATTCATCTATCTACATAGGAGAGAACAGAGTGAAACCAAAATATAAAAACTGCTACTGTAGACTAACGCTTCAACCTAGAAGAACAAAATTTGGTGAGCCAAGTGGTATGTGTACTGATCAGTACCACCAAGTATCATCAAGATTATGTGAAAAAATATTTGCTGGTATTTCAGAAACTCCTTATTTCATAGAAGCTTTGCAACCCCTCTCAATGAAAGTGCATTTCCACAGTCTGTGCCTATGGCTACTTGAAGAGGTAACAAACCATACAGACTAAACTGAGAACTAATTTATTTTGTCAAGTTTCAAAGAGCTAGTACAAACCATGTTGGATTTAGAGTTCCAAATTCATCTATCTATATAGGAGAGTACAGAGGGAAACATAAATATAAAAACTGCTACTGTAGACGAACACTTCAACCTAGAAGAACACAATTTGGTGAGCCAAGTGGGATTTGTGTACTGATCATTACGACCAAGTATCATCATGATTGGGTGAAAAAATATTTGCTGGTATTTCGGAAACTCTTTATTTCTTTGAAGCTTCTCAACCCCTCTCAATGAAACTGCTTTTCCACAGTCTGTGCCTAGGGCTACTTGAAGAGGAAAAAAAGAATAGAGACAAAACTGAGAACTCCTTTATTTTTTCAATTTTCAAAGAGCTACTACAAACAATGTTGGATTTAGAGTTCCAAATTCATTAATCTATATGGGAGAGAAGAGAGTGAAACCTAAATATAAAAACTGCTACTGTAAACGAACGCTTCATCCTAGAAGAACAAAAGTTGGTGAGCCAAGTGGGATTTGTGTACTTGTCATTACCACCAGGTATCATCAAGTTTGGGTGTAAAAATATTTGCTGGTGTTTCGGAATATCGTAATTTCTTGGAAGTTTGCCACCCCTTTGAATGAAATTTCTTTTCCACAGTCTCTGCTTAGGGCTACTTGAAGAGAAAACAAATCATAGAGACAAATCGGAGAACTACTTTAGTTTGTCAAGTTTCAAACAGCTACTACAAACCATGTTGGATTAGAGTTCCAAATTCTTCTATCTATATAGGAGAGAACAGAGGGAAACCTAAAAATATAAACTGCTACTGTAAACGAACGCTTAAAACTAGAAGAACAAAATTTGGAGAGCCAAGTGGGATTTGTGTACTGATCATTACCACCAAGTATCATCATGATTGGGTGAAAAAATATTTGCTGGTATGTTGGAAACTCGTTATTTCTTAGAAGCTTGGCAACCCCTCTCAATTAAATAGCTTTTCCACAGTCTGTGCCTAGGGCTACTTGAGGAAGAAGCAAACCATATAGACTAATCTGAGAACTACTTTATTTTGTCAAGTTTCAAAGAGCTACTACAAACCATATTAAATTTAGAATTCCAAATTCATCTATCTATATAAGAGAGAACAGAGTGAAACCTACATATAAAAACTGCTGTTGTAGACGAACGCTTCAACCTAGAAGAACACATTTTGGCGTGCCAAGTGAGATTTGTGTACTGATCATTACCACCAAGCATCATCAAGATTGGGTGAAAAAATATTGGCTGGTATTTTGTAAACTCGTTGTTTCTTAAAAGCTTGGCAACCCCTCTGAATGAAAGCGCTTTTCCACAGTCTGTAACTAGGGCTACTTGAAGAGGAAACAAAGCATAGAGACAAAACTGAGAACTCCTTTATTTTGTCAAGTTTCAAAAAGCTATTACAAAACATGTTGGATTTAGAGTTCCAAATTCATCTATCTATATAGGAGAGAACAGAGTGAAACATAAATATAAAAACTGCTACTGTAGACGAACGCTTCAACCTAGAAGTACAAAATTTGGTGAGCCAAGTGGGATTTGTGTAATGATCATTACCACCAAGTATCATCAAGATTGTGTGAAAAAATATTTCCTGGTATATCGGAAACTCGTAATTTCTTGGAAGATTCGCCACCCCTTTTAATGAAAGTGCTTTTCCACAGCCTCTGATTAGGGCTACTTGAAGAGGAATCAAACCATAGAGACAAAACTGAGAACTGCTTTATTTTGTCAAGTTTCAAAGAGCTACTACAAACCATGTTGGATTGAGCGTTCCAAATTCATCTATCTATATAGGAGAGAACAGAGGGAAACCTAAAAATATTAACTGCTTCTGTAAACGAACGCTTCAAAGGAGAAGAACAAAATTTGGTGAGTCAAGTGGGATTTCTGTACCGATCATTACCACCAAGTATCATCATGATTGGGTGAAAAATATTTGCTGGTATTTCGGAAACTCGTTATTTCTTAGAAGCTTGGCAACCCCTCTCAATGAAAGTGCTTTTCCACAGTCTGTACCTAGAGCTACTTGAAAAGGAAACAAAACATAAAGACAAAACTGAGAACTCCTTTATTTTGTCAAGTTTCAAAGAGCTACTACAAAACATGTTGGATTTAGAGTTCCAAATTCATCTATCTCTATAGGAGAGAACAGAGTGAAACCGAAAAATAAAAACTGCTACTGTAAACGAACGATTCAACCTAGAAGAACAAAATTTGGTGAGCCAAGTGGGATTTGTGTACTTGTCATTACCACCACATATCATCAAGATTGGGTGAAAAAGTATTTGCTGGTATTTCAGAAACTCGTAATTTCTTGGAAGCTTGGCAACTCCTTTCAATGAAAGTGCTTCTCCACAGTCTCTGCTTAGGGATACTTGAAGATGAAACAAATTATAGAGACAAAACTGATAACTACATTTTTGTCAAGTTTCAAAGAGCTACTACAAACCATGTTGGATTGAGCGTTCCAAATTCATCTATCTATATAGGAGAGAACAGAGGGAAACCTAAAAATATAAACTGTTTCTGTAAACGAACGCTTCAAAGGAGAAGAACAAAATTTGGTGAGTCAAGTGGGATTTCTGTACCGATCATTACCATCAAGTATCATCAAGATTGGGTGAAAAAATATTTGCTGGTATTTCAGAAACTCGTTATTTCTTAGAAGCTTGGCAACCCGTCTCAATGAAAGTGCTTTTCCACAGTCTCTGCCTAGGGCTACTTGATGAGGAAACAAACCATAGAGACAAAACTGAGAACTCCTGTATTTTGTCAAGTTTCAAAGAGCTAGTACAAACCATGTTGGATTTAGAGTTCCAAATTCATCTATCTATATAGGAGAGAACTGAGGGAAACCTAAAAATATAAACTGCTACTGTAAACGAACGCTTCAAACTAGAAGAACAAAATTGGTGAGTCAAGTGGGATTTGTGTACTGATCATTACAACCAAGTATCATCAAGATGGGTGAAAAATATTTACTGGTTTTTCAGAAACTCGTAATTTCATGGAAGCTTGGCAACCCCTTTCAATGAAAGTGCTTTTCCACAGTCTCTGCTTAGGGCTACTTGAAGAGGATACAAACCATAGAGTCAAAACTGAGAACTTCTTTATTTTGTCAAGTTTCAAAGAGCTACTACATACCATGTTAGTTTTAGAGTTCCAAATTCAACTATCTATATAGGAGAGAACAGAGTGAAACCGAAAAATAAAAACTGCTACTGTAAACGAACGATTCAACCTAGAAGAACAAAATTTGGTGAGCCAAGTGGGATTTGTGTACTTGTCATTACCACCACATATCATCAAGATTGGGTGAAAAAATATTTGCTGGTATTTCAGAAACTCGTAATTTCTTGGAAGCTTTGCAACTCCTTTCAATGAAAGTGCTTTTCCACAGTCTCTGCTTAGGGCTATTGAAGAGGAAACAAATTATAGAGACAAAACTGATAACTACATTTTTGTCAAGTTTCAAAGAGCTACTACAAACCATGTTGGATTGAGCGTTCCAAATTAATCTATCTATATAGGAGAGAACAGAGGGAAACCTAAAAATATAAACTGCTTCTGTAAACGAATGCTTTAAAGGAGAAGAACAAAATTTGGTGAGTCAAGTGGGATTTCTGTACCGATCATTACCATCAAGTATCATCAAGATTGGGTGAAAAAATATTTGCTGGTATTTCAGAAACTCGTTATTTCTTAGAAGCTTGGCAACCCGTCTCAAGGAAAGTGCTTTTCCACAGTCTCTGCCTAGGGCTACTTGAAGAGGAAACAAACCATAGAGACAAAACTGAGAACTCCTGTATTTTGTCAAGTTACAAAGAGCTACTACAAACCATGTTGGAGTTAAAGTTGCAAATTCATCTATCTATATAGCAGAGAACTGAGGGAAACCTAAAAATATAAACTGCTACTGTAAACGAACGCTTCGAACTAGAAGAACAAAATTGGTGAGTCAAGTGGGATTTGTGTACCGATCATTACCACGAAGTATCATCAAGATTGGGTGAAAAAATATTTGTTGGTATTTCGGAAACTCGTTATTTCTTAGAAGCTTGGCAAACCCTCTCAAGGAAAGTGCTTTTCCACAGTCTGTGCCTAGGGCTAGTTGAAGAGGAAACAAACCATAGAGACTCAACTGAGAACTCCTTTATTTTGTCAAGTTTCAAAGAGCTACTACAAACCATGTTGGATTTAGAGTTCCAAATTCATCTATCTATATAGGAGAGAACAGAGTGAAACATAAATATGAAAACTGCTACTGTAGACGAACGCTTCAAACTAGAAGAACAAAATTTGGAGAGCCAAGTGGGATTTGTGTACTGATCATTACCACCAAGCATCATCAAGATTGGGTGAAAAAACATTTGCTAGTATTTCAGAAGCTCGTAATTTCTTGGAAGCTTGGCAACCCCTTTCAATGAAATTGCTTTTCCACCGTCTCTCCTTAGGGCTACTTGAAGAGGAAACAAACCATAGAGACTAAACTGAATACTCCTTAATTTTGTCAATTTTCAAAGAGCTAGTACAAACCATGTTGGATTTAGAGTTCCAAATTCATCTATCTATATTGGAGAGAACAGAGTGAAACATAAATATAAAAACTGCTACTGTAGACGAACGCTTCAACCTAGAAGAACAAAATTTGGTGAGCCAAGTGGGATTTGTGTACTGATCATTACCACCAAGTATCATCAAAATTGGGTGAAAAAATATTTGCTAGTATTTCGGAAACTCGTAATTTCCCTGAAGCTTGGCAACCCCTTTCAAGGAAATTGCTTTTCCACAGTCTCTTCTTAGGGCTACTTGAAGAGGAAACAAATCATAGAGACAAAACTGAGACTCCTTTATTTTGCCAAGTTTCAAAGAGCTACTACAAGCCATGTTGAATTAGAGTTCCAAATTCATCTATCAATATAGGAGAGAACAGAGGGAAACTTAAAAATATAAACTGCTACTGTAAACGAACGCTTCAAAATAGAAGAACAAAATTTGAAGAGCCACGCTGGATTTATGTACTTGTCATTACCACCACGTATCATCAAGATTGGGTGAAAAAATATTTTCTGATATTTCGGAAACTCGTAATTTCTTAGAAGCTTGGCAACTCCTTTCAATGAAAGTGCTTTTCCACAGTCTCTGCTTAGGGCTACTTGAAGAGGAAACAAATTTTAGAGACAAAACTGAGACTACATTTATCAAGGTTCAAATAGCTTCTACAAACCATGTTGGATTTAGAGTTCCAAATTCATTTATCTATATAGGAGAGAAGAGAGGGACACCTAAAAATATAAACTGCTTCTGTAAACGAACGCTTAAAACTAGAAGAACAAAATTCAGTGAGACAAGTGGTATTTGTGTACCGATCATTACCACTAAGTATCATGAGATTGGGTGAAAAACTATTTGCTGGTATTTTGGCAACCCCTCTCAATGAAAGTGATTTTCCACAGTCTGTGCCTAGGGCTAGTTGAAGAGGAAACAAACCATAGAGACTCAACTGAGAACTCCTTTATTTTGTCAAGTTTCAAAGAGCTACTACAAACCATGTTGGATTTAGAGTTCCAAATTCCTCTATCTATATAGGAGAGAACAGAGTGAAACATAAATATAAAAAATGCTACTGTAGACGAACGCTTCAAACTAGAAGAACAAAATTTGTAGAGCCAAGTGGGATTTGTGTACTGATCATTACCACCAAGCATCATCAAGATTGGGTGAAAAAATATTGGCTGGTATTTTGGAAACTCGTTGTTTCTTAAAAGCTTGACAACCCCTCTGAATGAAAGTGCTTTTCCACAGTCTGTAACTAGGGCTACTTGAAGTGGAATCAAACCATAGAGACAAAACTGAGAACTCCTTTATTTTGTCACGTTTCAAAGAGCTACTACAAACCATGTTGGAATTAGAGTTCCAAATTCATCTATCTATTTAGGAGAGAACAAAGTGAAACCTAAAAATAAAAACTGCCACTGTAAACGAACGATTCAACCTAGAAGAACAAAATTTGGTGAGCCAAGTTGGATTTGTATACTTGTCATTACCACCACGTATCATCAAGATTGGGTGAGAAAATATTTGCTGGTATTTCGGAAACTCGTTATTTCTTAGAAGCTTGGCAACCCCTCTCAATGAAAGTGCTTTTCCACAGTTGGTGCCTAGGGCTACTTGAAGTGGAAACAAACCATAGAGACTAAACTGAATACTCCTTTATTTTGTCAAGTTTCAAAGAGCTACTACAAACCATGTTGGTTTTAGAGTTCCAAATTCATCTATCTATATAGGAGAGAACAGAGTGAAACATAAATATAAAAACTGCTACTGTAGACGAACACTTCAACCTAGAAGTACAAAATTTGGTGAGCCAAGTGGGATTTGTGTACTGATCATTACCAAAAGTATCATCAAGACTGGGTGAAAAAATATTTGCTAGTATTTCGGAAGCTCGTAATTTCTTGGAAGGTTGGCAACCCCTTTCAATGTAATTGCTTTTCCACCGTCTCTGCTTAGGGCTACTTTAAGAGGAAACAAATCATAGAGACAAAACTGAGAACTCCTTTATTTTGTCAAGTTTCATAGAGCTACTACAAGCCATGTTGAATTAGATTTCCAAATTCATCTATCAATATAGGAGAGAACAGAGGGAAACCTAAAAATATAAACTGCTACTGTAAACGAACGCTTCAAACTAGAAGAACAAAATTTGGAGAGCCAAGTGGGATTTGTGTAATGATCATTACCACCAAGTATCATCAAGATTGGGTGAAAAAACATTTGCTGGTATTTCGAAAACTCGTTATTTCTTAGAAGATTGGCAACCTTCTGAATGAAAGTGCTTTTCCACTATCTGTGCCTAGGGCTACTTGAAGAAGAAACATAACATAGAGACAAAACTGGGAACACCTTTATTTTGTCAAGCTTCAAAGCGATACTACAAACCATGTTGGATTTAGAGTTCCAAATTCACCTATCTATATAGGAGAGAACAGAGTGAAACCTAAAAATAAAAACTGCTACTGTAAACGAACGCTTCAACCTAGAAGAACAAAATTTGGTGAGCCAAGTGGGATTTGTGTTCTTGTCATTACCACCACGTATCAACAAGATTGGGTGAAAAAATATTTGCTGGTATTTCGGAAACTCGTAATTTCTTGAAAACTTGGCAACTCCTTTCAATGAAAGTGCTTTTCCACAGTCTCTGCTTAGGGCTACTTGAAGAGGAAACAAATTATAGAGACAAAACTGAGAACTACATTTTTGTCAAGTGTCAAAGAGCTACTACAAACCATGTTGGTTTTAGAGTTCCAAATTCATCTATCTATATAGGAGAGAACAGAAAGAAACCTAAAAATATAAACTGCTTCTGTAAACGAATGCTTCAAACTAGAAGAACAAAATTTGGTGAGTCAAGTGGGATATGTGTACCTATCATTACCACCAAGTATCATCAAGATTGGGTGAAAAAATAGTTGCTCATATTTCGGAAACTCTTTATTTCTTAGAAGCTTGGCAACCCCTCTCGATGAAAGTGCTTTTCGACAGTCTTTGCCTAGGGCTACTTGAAGAGGAAACAAACCATAGAGACTAAACTGAGAACTCCTTTGTTTTGTCAAGTTTTAAGGAGCCACTACATACCATGTTGGATTTAGAGTTCCAAATTCATCTATCTATATAGGAGAGAACAGAGTGAAACATAAATATGAAAACTGCTAGTGTAGACGAACGCTTCAACCTAGAAGAACAAAATTTGGTGAGCCAAGTGGGATTTGTGTACTGATTATTTCCACCAAGTATCATCAAGATTGGGTGAAAAAATACTTGCTTGTATTTTGGTAACTCGTTATTTGTTAGAAGATTCACAACCCTTTTCAATGAATGTGCTTTTCCACAGTCTATGCCTATGGATACTTGAAGAGGAAACAAACCTTAGAGACAAAACAGATAACTCCTTTATTTTGTCAAGTTTCAAAAAGCTACTACCAACGATGTTGAATTTAGAGTTCCAAATTCATCTATCTATATAGGAAAAAACAAAGTGAAACCTAAAAATAAAAACTGGAACTGTAAACGAACGCTTCAACCTAGAAGAACAAAATTTGGTGAGCCAAGTGGGAAATGGCTACTTGTGATTACCACCACGTATCATCAAGATTTGGTGAAAAAATATTTTCTGGTATTTCGGAAACTCGTAATTTCTTGGAATCTTGGCAACTCCTTTCAATGAAAGTGCTTTTCCACAGTCTCTGCTTAGGGCTACTTGAAGAGGAAAGAAATTATAGAGACAAAACAGAGAATTCCTTTTATTCACGTTTCAAAGAGCTACTTCAAACCATGTTGGATTTAGAGTTCCAAATTCATCTATCTATATAGGAGAGAACAGAGTGAAACATAAATATAAAAACTGCTACTGTAGACGAATGCTTCAACCTAGAAGTACAAAATTTGGTGAGCCAAGTGGGATTTGTGTACTGATCATTACCACCAAGTATCATAAAGATTGGGTGAAAAAGTATTTGCTGGTATTTCAGAAACTCGTTAATTCTTAGAAGCTTGGCAACCCGTCTCAATGAAAGTGCTTTTCCACAGTCTCTGACTAGGGCTACTTGAAGAGGAAGCAAACCATAGAGACAAAACTGAGAATTCCTGTATTTTGTCAAGTTTCAAAGAGCTACTACAAACCATGTTGGATTTAAAGTTGCAAATTTATCTATTTATATAGGAGAGAACTGAGGGAAACCTAAAAATATAAACTGCTACACTAAACGAACGCTTCAAACTGGAAGAACAAAATTTGGTGAGCCAAGTGGGAATTGGCTACTTGTGATTACCACCACGTATCATCAAGATTTGGTGAAAAAATATTTGCTGGTATTTCGGAAACTCGTAATTTCTTGGAAGCTGGGCAACCCTCTCAATGAAAGTGCTTTTCCACAGTCTGTGCCTAGGGCTACTTGAAGAAGAAACAAACCATAGAGACTAAACTGAGAACTCCTTTATTTTGTCATGTTTCAAAGAGCTACTACAAGCCATGTTGAATTAGAGTTCCAAATTCATCTATCAATATAGGAGAGAACAGAGGGAAACCTAAAAATATAAACTGCTACTGTAAACGAACACTTCAAACTAGAAGAACAAAATTTGGAAAGCCAAGTGGGATTTGTTTACTGATTATTACCACCCAGTATCATCAAGATTGGGTGAAAAAACATTTGCTGGAATTTCGGAAACTCGTTATTTCTTAGAAGCTTGGCAACCCCTCTGAATGAAAGTGCTTTTCCACAGTCTGTGCCTAGGGCTACTTGAAGAAGAAACAAAACATAGAGACAAAACTGGGAACTCGTTTATTTTGTCAAGTTTCAAAGAGGTACTACAAACCATGTTGGATTTAGAATTCCAAATTCATCTATCTATATAGGAGAGAATAGAGTGAAACCTAAAAATAAAAACTGCTACCGTAAACGAAGGATTCAACCTAGAAAAACAAAATTAGATGAGACAAGTGGGATTTGTGTACTTGTCATTACCACCACCTATCATCAAGATTTTATGAGAAAATATTTGCTGGTATATCGGAAACTCGTAATTTCTTGGCAGCTTGGCAACTCCTTTCATTGAATGTGCTTTTCCAAAGTCTCTGCTTAGGGCTACTTGAAGAGGAAACAAATTATAGAGACAAAACTGAGAACTACATTTTTGTCAAGTTTCAAAGAGCTACTTCAAACCATGTTGGATTTAGAGTTCCAAATTCATCTATCTATATAGGAGAGAACAGAGGGAAACCTAAAAATATAAACTGCTTCTGTAAACAAAGGCTTCAAATTTGAAGAACAAAATTTGGTGAGTCAAGTGGGATTTGTGTACTGATCATTACCACCAAGTATCATCAAGATGGGTGAAAAAATATTTGCTGGTATTTCGGAAACGCGTAATTTCTTAGAAGCTTGGCAACTCCTCTCGATGAAAGTGCTTTTCCACAGTCTGTACCTAGGGCTACTTGAAGAGGAAACAAACCATAGAGACTAAACTGAATACTCCTTAATTTTGTCAAGTTTCAAAGAGCTAGTACAAACAATGTTGGATTTAGAGTTCCAAATTCATCTATTTATATTGGAGAGAACAGAGTGAAACATAAATATAAAAACTGCTACTGTAGACGAACGCTTCAACCTAGAAGAACAAAATTTGGTGAGCCAAGTGGGATTTGTGAACTCATCATTACCACCAAGTATCATCAAGATTGGGTGAAAAAATATTTGCTAGTATTTCGGAAACTCGTAATTTCCCTGAAGCTTGGAAACCCCTTTCAATGAAATTGCTTTTCCACAGTCTCTTCTTAGGGCTACTTGAAGAGGAAACAAATCATAGAGACAAAACTGAGACTCCTTTATTTTGCCAAGTTTTAAAGAGCTACTACAAGCCATGCTGAATTAGAGTTCCAAATTCATCTATCAATATAGGAGAGAACAGAGGGAAACTTAAAAATATAAACTGCTACTGTAAACGAACGCTTCAAAATAGAAGAACAAAATTTGGAGAGCCAAGCGGGATTTGTGTACTTGTCATTACCACCACGTATCATCAAGACTGGGTGAAAAAATATTTTCTGGTATTTCGGAAACTCGTAATTTCTTAGAAGCTTGGCAACTCCTTTCAATGAAAGTGCTTTTCCACAGTCTCTGCTTAGGGCTACTTGAAGAGGAAACAAATTTGAGAGACAAAACTGAGACTACATTTATGTCAAGTTTCAAATAGCTACTACAAACCATGTTGGATTTAGAGTTCCAAATTCATTTATCTATATAGGAGAGAACAGAGGGACACCTAAAAATATAAAAAGCTTCTGTAAATGAACGCTTCAAACTAGAAGAACAAAATTTAGTGAGACAAGTGGGATTTGTGTACCGATCATTACCACTTAGTATCATCAAGATTGGGTGAAAAACTATTTGCTGGTATTTTGGCAACCCCTCTCAATGAAAGTGCTTTTCCACAGTCTGTGCCTAGGGCTAGTTGAAGAGGAAACAAACCATAGAGACTCAACTGAGAACTCCTTTATTTTGTCAAGTTTCAAAGAGCTACTACAAACCATGTTGGATTTAGAGTTCCAAATTCATCTATCTATATAGGAGAGAACAGAGTGAAACATAAATATAAAAACTGCTACTGTAGACGAACGCTTCAAACTAGAAGAACAAAATTTGGAGAGCCAAGTGGGATTTGTGTACTGGTCATTACCACCAAGCATCATCAAGATTGGGTGAAAAAATATTGGCTGGTATTTTGGAAACTCGTTGTTTCTTAAAAGCTTGGAAACCCCTCTGAATGAAAGTGCTTTTCCACAGTCTGTAACTAGGGCTACTTGAAGTGGAATCAAACCATAGAAACAAAACTTAGAACTCATTTATTTTGTCACGTTTCAAAGAGCTACTACAAACCATGTTGGAATTAGAGTTACAATTTCATCTATCTATATAGGAGAGAACAAAGAGAAACCTAAAAATAAAAACTGCCACTGTAAACGAACGATTCAACCTAGAGGAACAAAATTTGGTGAGCCAAGTTGGATTTGTATACTTGTCATTACCACCACGTATCATCAAGATTGGGTGAGAAAATATTTGCTGGTATTTCGGAAACTCGTTATTTCTTAGAAGCTTGGCAACCCCCTCAATGAAAGTGCTTTTCCACAGTCTCTGCTTAGGGCTACTTGAAGAGGAAACAAATTATAGAGACAAAACTGAGAACTACATTTTTGTCAAGTGTCAAAGAGCTACTACAAACCATGTTGGTTTTAGAGTTCCAAATTCATCTATCTATATAGGAGAGAACAGAGGGAAACCTAAAAATATAAACTTCTTCTGTAAACGAATGCTTCAAACTAGAAGAACAAAATTTGGAGAGCCAAGTGGGATTTGTGTACTGATCATTACCACCAAGCATCATCAAGATTGGGTGAAAAAATATTGGCTGGTATTTTGGAAACTCGTTGTTTCTCAAAAGCTTGGCAACCCCTCTGAATGAAAGTGCTTTTCCACAGTCTGTAACTAGGGCTACTTGAAGTGGAATCAAACCATAGAGACAAACTGAGAACTCCTTTACTTTGTCACGTTTCATAGAGCTACTACAAACCATGTTGGAATTAGAGTTCCAAATTCATCTATCTATATAGGAGAGAACAAAGTGAAACCTAAAAATAAAAACTGCCACTGTAAACGAACGATTCAACCTAGAAGAACAAAATTTGGTGAGCCAAGTTGGATTTGTATACTTGTCATTACCACCACGTATCATCAAGATTGGGTGAGAAAATATTTGCTGGTATTTCGGAAACTCGTTATTTCTTAGAAGCTTGGCAACCCCTTCAATGAAAGTGCTTTTCCACAGTCTGTGCCTAGGGCTACATGAAGAGAAAACAAACCATAGAGACTAAACTGAATACTCCTTTATTTTGTCAAGTTTCAAAGAGCTACTACAAACCATGTTGGATTTAGAGTTCCAAATTCATCTATCTATATAGGAGAGAACAGAGTGAAACATAAATATAAAAACTGCTACTGTAGACGAACGCTTCAACCTAGAAGTACAAAATTTGGTGAGCCAAGTGGGATTTGTGTACTGATCATTACCAAAAGTATCATCAAGATTGGGTGAAAAAACATTTGCTAGTATTTCAGAAGCTCCTAATTTCTTTCTAAGCTTGGCAACCCCTTTCAATGAAATTGCTTTTCCACCGTCTCTGCTTAGGGCTACTTGAAGAGGAAACAAATCATAGAGACAAAACTGAGAAATCCTTTATTTTGCCAAGTTACAAAGAGCTACTACAAGCCATGTTGAATTAGATTTCCAAATTCATCTATCAATATAGGAGAGAACAGAGGGACACCTAAAAATATAAACTGCTACTGTAAATGAACGCTTCAAACTAGAAGAACAAAATTTGGAGAGCCATGTGGGATTTGTGTACTGATCATTACCACCAATTATCATCAAGATTGGGTGAAAAAATATTTGCTGGTATTTCGGAAACTCGTAATTTCTTAGAAGCTTGGCAACCCCTCTCGATGAAAGTGCTTTTCCACAGTCTGTACCTAGGGCTACTTGAAGAGGAAACAAACCATAGAGACTAAACTGAATACTCCTTAATTTTGTCAAGTTTCAAAGGGCTAGTACAAACCATGTTGGATTTAGAGTTCCAAATTCATCTATCTATATTGGAGAGAACAGAGTGAAACATAAATTTAAAACTGCTACTGTAGTCGAACGCTTCAACCTAGAAGAACAAAATTAGATGAGCCAAGTGGGATTTGTGTACTTGTCATTACCACCAAGTATCATCAAGATTGGGTGAAAAAATATTTGCTGGTATTTCGGAAACTCGTAATTTCTTTGAAGCTTGGCAAATCCTTTAAATGAATGTGCTTTTCCAAAGTCTCTGCTTAGGGCTACTTGAAGAAGAAACAAATTATAGAGACAAAACTGAGAACTACATTTTGTCAAGTTTCAAAGAGCTACTTCAAACCATGTTGGGTTTAGAGTTCCAAATTCATCTATCTGTATAAGAGAGAACAGAGGGAAACCTAAAAATATAAACTGCTTCTGTAAACAAACGCTTCAAAGTAGAAGAACAAAATTTGGTGAGTCAAGTGGGATTTGGGTACTGATCATTACCACCAAGTATCATCAAGATTGGGTGAAAAAATATTTGCTGGTATTACCGAAATTCCTTATTTCTTAGAAGCTTCGCAACCCCTCTCAATGAAAGTACTTTTCCACAGTCTGTGCCCAGGGTACTTGAAGAGGAAACAAACCATAGAGACTAAACTGAATACTCCTTTATTTTGTCAAGTTTCAAAGAGCTACTACAAACCATGTTGGTTTTAGAGTTATAAATTCATCTATCTATATAGGAGAGAACAGAGTGAAACATAAATATAAAAACTGCTACTGTAGACGAACACTTCAACCTAGAAGTACAAAATTTGGTGAGCCAAGTGGGATTTGTGTACTGATCATTACCAAAAGTATCATCAAGATTGGGTGAAAAAACATTTGCTAGTATTTCGGAAGCTCGTAATTTCTTGGAAGCTTGGCAACCCCTTTCAATGTAATTGCTTTTCCACCGTCTCTGCTTAGGGATACTTGAAGAGGAAACAAATCATAGAGACAAAACTGAGAACTCCTTTATTTTTTCAAGTTTCAAAGAGCTACTACAAGCCATGTTGAATTAGATTTCCAACTTCATCTATCAATATAGGAGAGAACAGAGGGAAACCTAAAAATATAAACTGCTACTGTAAACGAACGCTTCAAACTAGAAGAACAAAATTTGGAGAGCCAAGTGGGATTTGTGTACTGATCATTACCACCAAGTATCATCAAGATTGGGTGAAAAAACATTTGCTGGTATTTCGGAAACTCGTTATTTCTTAGAAGATTGGCAACCCCTCTGAATGAAAGTGCTTTTCCACAGTCTGTGCCTAGGGCTACTTGAAGAAGAAACAAAACATAGAGACAAAACTGGAAACTCCTTTATTTTGTCAAGTTTCAAAGAGCTACTACAAACCATGTTGGATTTAGAGTTCCAAATTCATCTATCTATATAGGAGAGAACAGAGTGAAACCTAAAAATAAAAACTGCTACTGTAAACGAATGCTTCAAACTAGAAGAACAAAATTTGGCGTGCCAAGTGAGATTTGTGTACTGATCATTACCACCAAGCATCATAAAGTTATGTGAAAAAATATTGGCTGGTATTTTGGAAACTCGTTGTTTCTTAAAAGCTTGGCAACCCCTCTGAATGAAAGTGCTTTTCCACAGTCTGTAACTAGGGCTACTTGAAGAGGAATCAAACCATAGAGACAAAACTGAGAACTCCTTTATTTTATCAAATTTCAAAGAGCTACTACAAACCATGTGGGATTTAGAGTTCCAAATTCATCTATCTATATAGGAGAGAACAGAGTGAAACCTAAAAATAAAAACTGCTACTGTAAACGAACGCTTCAACCTAGAAGAACAAAATTTGGTGAGCCAAGTGGGATTTGTGTTCTTGTCATTACCACCACGTATCAACAAGATTGGGTGAAAAAATATTTGCTGGTATTTCGGAAACTCGTAATTTCTTGGAATCCTGGCAACTCCTTTCAATGAAAGTGCTTTTCCACAGTCTGTGCCTATGGATACTTGAAGAGAAACAAAACTTAGAGACAAAACGGATGACTCCTTTATTTTGTCAAGTTTCAAAAAGCTACTACCAACGATGTTGAATTTAGAGTTCCAAATTCATCTATCTATATAGGAAAAAACAAAGTGAAACCTAAAAATATAAACTGGTACTGTAAACGAACGCTTCAACCTAAAAGAACAAAATTTGGTGAGCCAAGTGGAAATTGGCTACTTGTGATTACCACCACGTATCATCAAGATTTGGTGAAAAAATATTTGCTGGTATTTCGGAAACTCGTAATTTCTTGGAATCTTGGCAACTCCTTTCAATGAAAGTGCTTTTCCACAGTCTCTGCTTAGGGCTACTTGAAGAGGAAAGTAATTATAGAGACAAAACAGAGAATTCCTTTTTTTCAAGTTTCAAAGAGCTACTTCAAACCATGTTGGATTTAGAGTTCCAAATTCATCTATCTATATAGGAGAGAACAGAGTGAAACATAAATATAAAAACTGCTACTGTAGACGAATGCTTGAACCTAGAAGTACAAAATTTGGTGAGCCAAGAGGGATTTGTGTACTGATCATTACCACCAAGTATCATAAAGATTGGGTGAAAAAATATTTGCTGGTATTTCAGAAACTCGTTAATTCTGAGAAGCTTGGCAACCCGTCTCAATGAAAGTGCTTTTCCACAGTCTCTGCCTAGGGCTACTTGAAGAAGAAACAAATCATAGAGACAAAACTGAGAACTCCAGTATTTTGTCAAGTTTCAAAGAGCTACTACAATCCATGTTCGATTTAAAGTTGCAAATTCATCTATCTATATAGGAGAGAACTGAGGGAAACCTAAAAATATAAACTGCTACACTAAACGAACGCTTCAAACTAGAAGAACAAAATTTGGTGAGCCAAGTGGGATTTGTGTACCGATCATTACCACCAAGTATCATCAAGATTGGGTGAAAAAATATTTACTGGTTTTTCGGAAACTCGTAATTTCATGGAAGCTTTGCAACCCCTTTCAATGAAAGTGCTTTTCCACAGTCTCTGCTTAGGGCTACTTAAAGAGGAAACAAACCATAGAGTCAAAACTGAGAACTTCTTTATTTTGTCAAGTTTCAAAGAGCTACTACAAACCATGTTGGATTTAGAGTTCCAAATTCATCTATCTATATAGGTGAGAACAGAGCTAAATCTAAATATAAAAACTGCTACTGTAGACGAACGCTTCTACCTAAAAGAACAAAATTTGGTGAGCCAAGTGGGATTTGTGTACTGATCATTACCACCAAGTTTCATCAAGATTGGGTGAAAAAATATTTCTTGGTATTTCGGAAACTCGTTATTTCTTAGAAGCTTGGCAAACCCTCTCAATGAAAGTGCTTTTCCACAGTCTGTACCTAGGGCTACTTGAAGAGGAAACAAACCATAGAGACCAAACTGAGAACTCCGTTATTTTGTCAAGATTCAAAGAGCTACTACAAACCATGTTGGATTTAGAGTTCCAAATTCATCTATCTATATAGGAAAGAACAGAGGGAAATAAATATAAAAACTTCTACTGTAGACGAATGCTTCAACCTAGAAGAACAAAATTTGGTGAGCCATGTGGGTTTGTGTAGTGATCATTACAACCAAGTATCATCAAGTTTTGGTAAAAATATATTTGCTTGTATTTCGGTAACTCGTTATTTCTTAGAAGCTTGGCAAACCCTCTCAATGAAAGTGCTTCTCCACAGTCTGTTCCTAGGGCTACTTGAAAAGGAAACAAACCATAGAGAAAAAACTGAGAACTACTTTATTTGTCAAGTTTCAAAGAGCTACAACAAACCATGTTGGATTTAGAGTTCCAAATTCATGTATCTATAAACGAGGGAACACAGTGAAATCTACTTATAAAAACTGCTACTGTAGACGAACACTTCAACCTAGAAGAATACAATTGGTGAGCCAAGTAGGATTTGTGCACTGATCATTACCACCACGTATGATCCAGATTGGGTGAAAAAATATTTGCTGGTATTTTGGAAACTCTTTATTTCTTAGAAGCTTGGCAACTCCTTTCAATGAAAGTGCTTTTCCACAGTCTCTGCTTAGGGCTACTTGAAGAGGAAACAAATTTTAGAGAAAAAACTGAGACTACATTTATGTCAAGTTTCAAATAGCTACTACAAACCATGTTGGATTTAGAGTTCCAAATTCATTTATCTATATAGGAGAGAACAGAGGGACACCTAAAAATATAAACTGCTTCTGTAAACGAACGCTTCAAACTAGAAGAACAAAATTTAGTGAGACAATTGGGATTTGTGTTCCGATCATTACCACTAAGTATCATCAAGATTGGGTGAAAAACTATTTGCTGGTATTTTGGCAACCCCTCTCAATGAAAGTGCTTTTCCACAGTCTGTGCCTAGGGCTACTTGAAGAGGAAACAAACCATAGTGACTCAAATGAGAACTCCTTTATTTTGTCAAGTTTCAAAGAGCTACTACAAACCATGTTGGATTTAGAGTTCCAAATTCATCTATCTATATAGGAGAGAACAGAGTGAAACATAAATATAAAAACTGCTACTGTAGACGAACGCTTCAACCTAGGAGAACAAAATTTGGAGAGCCAAGAGGGTTTTGTGCACTGATCATTATCACCAAGTATCATCAAGATTCGGTGAAAAAATATTTGCTGGTATTTCGGAAAATCGTAATTTCTTGGAAGCTTGGCAACCACTTTCAATGAAATTGCTTTTCCACAGTCTCTGCTTAGGGCTAGTTGAAGAGGAAACAAACCATAGAGACCAAACTGAGAACTCCTTTGTTTTGTCAAGTTTCAAAGAGCTACTACAAACCATGTTGGATTTAGAGTTCCAAATTCATCTATCTATAAACGAGGGAACAGAGTGAAATCTACTTATAAAAACTGCTACTGTAGACGAACACTTCAACCTAGAAGAATACAATTGGTGAGCCAAGTGGGATTTGTGCACTGATCATTACCACCACGTATGATCCAGATTGGGTGAAAAAATATTTGCTGGTATTTTGGAAACTCGTTATTTCTTAGAAGCTTGGCAACCCCTCTCAATGAAAGTGCTTTTCCACAGTCTGTGCCTAGGGCTATTTGAAGAGGAAACAAACCATAGAGACAAAACTGAGAACTACTTTATTTTGTCAAGTTTCAAAGAGCTACTACAAACCATGTTGCATTTAGAGTTCCAAATTCATCTATCTACATAGGAGAGAACAGAGTGAAACCAAAATATAAAAACTGCTACTGTAGACGAACGCTACAACCTAGAAGAACAAAATTTGGTGAGCCAAGTGGTATGTGTACTGATCATTACCACCAAGTATCATCAAGATTGTGTGAAAAAACATTTGCTGGTATTTCAGAAAGTCGTTATTTCATAGAAGCTTTTCAACCCCTCTAAATGAAAGTGCTTTTCCACAGTCTGTGCCTAGGGCTACTTGAAGAGGAAACAAACCATAAAGACTAAACTGAGAACTCCTTTAGTTTGTCAAGTTTCAAAGAGCTAGTACAAACCATGTTGGATTTAGAGTTCCAAATTCATCTATCTATATAGGAGAGTACAGAGGAAAACATAAATATAAAAACTGCTACTGTAAACGAATGCTTCAAACTAGAAGAACAAAATTTGGAGAGCCAAGTGGGATTTGTGCCCTGATCATTATCACCAAGTATCATCAAGATTCGGTGAAAAAATATTTGCTGGTATTTCGGAAAATCGTAATTTCTTGGAAGCTTGGCAACCACTTTCAATGAAATTGCTTTTCCACAGTCTCTGCTTAGGGCTAGTTGAAGAGGAAACAAACCATAGAGACCAAACTGAGAACTCCTTTGATTTGTCAAGTTTCAAAGAGCTACTACAAACCATGTTGGATTTAGAGTTCCAAATTCATCTATCAATATGGGAGTGAAAAGAGTGAAACCTAAAAATTAAAACTGCTACTGTAGACGAACGATTCAACCTAGAAGAACAAAATTTGGTGAGCCAAGTGGGATTTGTGTACTGATCATTTCCACCAACTATCATCAAGATTGGGTGAAAAAATATTGGCTAGTATTTCGGAAACTCGTAATTCCTTGGAAGCTTGGCAACCCCTTTCAATTAAATTGCTTTTCCACAGTCTCTGCTAAGGGCTACTTGAAGAGGAAACAAATCATAGAGACAAAACTGAGAACTCCTTTATTTTGTCAAGTTTCAAAGAGCTACTACAAGCCATGTTGAATTAGAGTTCCAAATTCATCTATCAATATAGGAGAGAACAGAGGGAAACCTAAAAATATAAACTGCTACTGTAAACGAACGCTTCAAACTAGAAGAACAAAATTTGAAGAGCCAAGTGGGATTTGTGTACTGATCATTACCACCAAGTGTCATCAAGATTGGGTGAAAAAATATTTGTTGGTATTTCGGAAACTCGTTATTTCTCAGAAGCTTTGGCAAGCCCTCCCAATGAAAGTGCTTTTCCACAGTCTGTGCCTAGGGGTACTTGAAGAAGAAACAAAACATAGAGACAAAACTGAGAACTTTTTTATTTTGTCAAGTTTCAAAGAGCTACTACAAACCATGTTGGATTTAGAGTTCCAAATTCATCTATCTATATAGGATATAAGAGAGGGAAACCTAAAAATAAAAACTGCTACTCTAAACGAACGCTTAAACCTAGAGGGACACAATTTGGTGAGCCAAGTTGGAATTGTGTACTTGTCATTACCACCACGTATCATCAAGATTGAGTGAAAAAATATTTGCTGGTATTTTGGAAACTCGTAATTTCTTGGAAGCTTTGCAACCCCTCTCAATGACAGTGCTTTTCCACTGTCTGTGCATAAGGATACATGAGGAGGAAACAAACCATAGAGACAAAATTGAGAACTACTTTTTTGTCAAGTTTCAAAGAGCTAATACAAACCATGTTGGATTTAGAGTTCCAAATTCATCTATCTATATAGGAGAGAACAGAGTGAAACCTAAATATAAAAACTGCTACTGTAGACGAACGCTTCAAACTAGAAGAAAAAATTTGATGAGACTAGTGGGATTTGTGTACTGATCATTATCACCAAGTATCATCAAGATTGGGTGAAAAAATATTTGCTGGTTTTTCCGAAACTCGTTATTTCTTAGCAGCTTGGCAACCTTCCAAATGAGAGTGCTATTCCACAGTCTGCGCCTAGGGCTACTTGAAGAGGAAACAACCCATAGAGACTAAACTGAGATCTTCTTTATTTTGTCAAGTTTCAAAGAGCTACTACAAACCATGTTGGATTTAGAGTTCCAAATTCATCTATCTATATAGGAGAGAACAAAGTGAAACCTAAATATAAAAACTGCTACTGTAGTCGAACGCTTCAACCTAGAAGAACAAAATTTGGTGAGTCATGTAGGATTTGTGTACTGATCATTACCACCACGTATCATCAAGATTGGGTGAAAAAATATTTGCTGGTATTTCGGAAACTCGTTATTTTTTAGAAGATTGGCAACCCCTCTCAATGAAAGTGCTTTTACACAGTCTCTGCTTAGTGCTACTTGAAGAGGAAACAAACCATAGAGACAAAACTGAGAACTACTGTTTTGTCAAGTTCAAAGAGCTAATACAAACCATGTTGGATTTAGAGTTCCAAATTCATCTATCTATATAGGAGAGAACAGAGTGAAACCTAAATATAAAAATTGCTACTGTAGACGAACTCTTCAAACTAGAAGAAAAAATTTGATGAGACTAGTGGGATTTGTGTACTGATCATTATCACCAAGTATCATCAAGATTGGGTGAAAAAATATTTGCTGGTATTTCCGAAACTCCTTATTTCCTAGCAGCTTGGCAACCCTCTAAACGAAAGTGCTATTCCACAGTCTGCGCCTAGGGCTACTTGAAGAGTAAACAAAACCATAGAGACTAAACTGAGATCTTCTTTATTTTGTCAAGTTTCAAAGAGCTACTACAAACCATGTTGGATTTAGAGTTCCAAATTCATCTATCTATATAGGAGAGAACAAAGTGAAACCTAATATAAAAAATGCTACTGTAGTCGAACGCTTCAACCTAGAAGAACAAAATTTGGTGAGCCATGTGGGATTTGTGTACTGATCATTACCACCACGTATCATCTAGATTGCGTGAAAAAATATTTGCTGGTTTCGGAAACTCGTTATTTCGTAGAAGCTTGCAACCCCTCTCAATGAAAAGTGCTTTTACACAGTCTCTGCTTAGGGCTACTTGAAGACGAAACAAACCATAGAGACAAAACTGAGAACTACTTTTTTGTCAAGTTTCAAAGAGCTAATACAAACCATGTTGGATTTAGAGTTCCAAATTCATCTATCTATATAGGAGAGAACAGAGGGAAACCTAAATATAAAAACTGCTACTGTAAACGAAAGCTTCAACCTAGAAGAAAAAAATGTGGTGAGCAAAGTGGGATTTGTGTACTTGTCATTACGACCGCGTATCATCAAGATTGGGTGAAAAAATATTTGCTGGCATTTCGGAAACTTGTAATTTCTTGGAAGCTTTGCAACCCCTTTCAATGAAAGTGCTTTTCCACAGTATATGCCTAGGGCTACTTGACGAGGAAACAAATCATTGAGACAAAACTGAGAACTACATTTTTATCAAGTTTCAAAGAGCTACTACAAACCATGTTGGATTTAGAGTTCCAAATTTATCTATCTATATAGGAGAGAACAGAGGGAAACCTAAAAATATAAACTGCTACTGTAAACGAACGCTTCAAAATAGAAGAACAAAATTTGGTGAGTCAAGTGGGATTTGTGTACCGATCATTACCACCAAGTATCATCAAGATTGGGTGAAAAAATATTTGCTGGTATTTCGGAAAATCTTTATTTCTTGGAAGCTTGGCAACACCTTTCAATGAAAGTGCTTTTCCACAATCTGTGCCTAGGGGTACTTGAAGAGGAAAGAAACCATAGAGACAAAACTGAGAACTACTTTATTTTGTCAAGTTTCAAAGAGCTACTACAAACCATGTTGGATTTAAAGTTGCAAATTCATCTATCTATCTAGGAGAGAACTGAGGGAAACATAAAAAAATAAACTGCTACTGTAAACGAACGCTTCAAACTAGAAGAACAAAATTTGGTGAGTCAAGTGGGATTTGTGTATCGATCATTACCACCAAGTATCATCAAGATTGGGTGAAAAAATATTTGCTGGTATTTCGGAAACTCGTAATTTCATGGAAGCTTGGCAACCCCTTTCAGTGAAAGTGCTTTTCCACAGTCTCTGCTTAGGGCTACTTGAAGAGGAAAAAAACCATAGAGTCAAAACTGAGAACTACTTATTTTGTCAAGTTTCAAAAAGCTACTACAAACCATGTTGGATTTAGAGTTCCAAATTCATCTATCTATTTATGTGAGAACAGAGCTAAACCTAAATATAAAAACTGCTAATGTAGACGAACGCTTCAACCTAGAAGAACAAAATTTGGTGAGCCAAGTGGGATATGCGTAGTGATCGTTACCACCAAGTATCATCAAGATTGGGTGAAAAAATATTTGCTGGTATTTCGGAAACTCGTTATTTCTTAGAAGCTTGGCAACCCCTCTCAATGAAAGTGCTTTTCCACAGTCTGTGCCTAGGGCTACTTGAAAAGGAAACAAACCATAGAGACAAAACTGAGAACTCCTTTATTTTGTCAAGTTTCAAAAAGCTACTACAAACCATGTTGGATTTAGAGTTCCAAATTCATCTATCTATATAGGAGAGAACAGAGGGAAACCGAAATATAAAAACTGCTACTGTAAACGAACGCTTCAACCTAGAAGAACACAATTTGGTGAGGCAAGTGGGAATTGTGTACTTGTGATTACCACCACGTATCATCAAGACTGGGTGAAAAAATATTTGCTGGTATTTCGGAAACCCGTAATTTCTTTGATGCTTGGCATCTCCTTTCTATGAAAGTGCTTTTCACAGTATCTGCTTAGGGCTACTTGACGTAGAAACAAATCATAGAGACAAAAGTGAGAACTATATTTTTCTCAAGTTTCAAAGAGCTACTACAAACTATGTTAGATTTAGAGTTCCAAATTCATCTATCTATATAGGAGAGAACAGAGGGAAACCTAAATACAAAAACTGCTACTGTAGACGAACGCTTAAACCTAGAAGAACAAAATTCGTTGAGCCAAGTAGGATTTGTGTACTGATCATTACCACCAAGTATCATCAAGATTGGGTGAAAAAATACTCCCTGGTATTTCGGAAACTCGTAATTTCTTAGAAGATTGGCAAACCCTCTCAATGAAAGGACTTCTCCACAGTCTGTGCCTAGGGCTACGTGAAGAGGAAACAAACCGTAGAGACAAAACTGAGAACTCTTTTATCTTGTCAAGTTTCAAAGAGCTACTACAAACCATGTAGGATTTAGAGTTCCCAAATTCATCTATCCATATAGGAGAGGACACAGGGAAACCTAAAAATATAAACTGCTACTGTAAACGAACGCTTCAAACTAGAAGAGCAAAATTTGGTGAGTCAAGTGGGATTTGTGTACCGATCTTTACCACCACGCATCATCAAGATTGGGTGAAAAAATATATGCTGGTATTTCGGAAAGTCATAATTTCTTGAAAGCTTGCAACCCCTTTGAATGAAAGTGCTTTTCCACAGTCGCTGCTTAGGGCTACTTGAAGAGAAAACAAAAAATAGAGACAAAACTGAGAACTACTTTTTTTGTCAAGTTTCAAAGAGCTACTACAAACCATGTTGGATTTAGAGTTCCAAATTCATCTATCCATATAGGAGAGAACAAAGTGAAACCTATAAATAAAAACTGCTACTGTAAATGAACGCTTCAACCAAGAAGAACAAAATTTGGTGACTCAAGTGGAATTTGTGTACAGATCATTACCACCAAGTATCATCAAGATTGGGTGAAAGAATAATTGCTGGTATTTCGGAAACTTGTTATTTCTTGAAGCTTGGCAACCCCTTTCAATGACAGTGCTCTTCCACAGTCTGTGCCTAGGGCTACTTGAAGAGGAAGCAAACCATAGAGACAAAACTGAGAACTCCTTTATTTTGTCAAGTTTCAAAGAGCTACTACAAACCATGTTGGATTTAGAGTTCCAAATTCATCTATCTATATAGGAGAGAACAGAGTGAAACCGAAATATAAAAACTGCTACTGTAGACGAACGCTTCAACTTAGAAGAACAAAATTTGGTGAGCCAAGTGGAATTTGTGTACTGATGATTACCAAAACGTATCATCAAGTTGGAGTGAAAAAATATTTGCTGGTATTTCGGAAACTCGTTATTTCTTAGAACCTTGGCAACCCCTCTCAATGAAAGTGCTTTTAAAGTCTAAGCCTAGGGCTACTTGAAGAGGAAACAAACCATAGAGACAAAACTGAGAACTACTTTATTTTGTCAAGTTTCAACATGCTACTACAAACCATGTTGGATTTAGAGTTCCAAATTCATCTATCTATATAAGTGAGAACAGAGTGAAACGTAAATATAAAAACTCCTTCTGTAGACCAACGCTTAAACCTAGAAGAACAAAATTTGGTGAGCCAAGTGGGATTTGTGTACTGATCAATACCACAAAGTATCATCAAGATTGGGTGAAAAAATATTTGCTGGTATTTCGGAATCTCGTTATTTCTTAGAAGCTTGACAACACCACTCAATGAAAGTGCTTTTCCACAGCCTGTGCCAAGGGCTACTTGAAGAGGAAACAAACCACAGAGACTAAATTGAGAACTCTTTTATTTTGTCAAGGTTCAAAGAGCTACTACAAACCATGTTGGATTTAGAGTTCCAAATTCATCTATCTATATAGGAGAGAACAGAGTGAAACCTAAAAATAAAAACTGCTACTGTAAACGAACGCTTCAACCTAGAAGAACAAATTTGGTGAGCCAAGTGGGATTTGTGTACTTGTCATTACCACCACGTATGATCAAGATTTGTGCAAAAATATTTGCTGGTATTTCGGAAACTCGTTATTTCTTAGAAGCTTGGCAACCCCTCTCAATGAAAGTGCTTTTCCACAGTCTGTGCCTAGGGCTACTTGAAGAGGAAAAACCGTAGAGACTAAACTGAGAACTCCTTTATTTTGTCAAGTTTCAAAAAGCTACTACAAACCATGTTGGATTTAGAGTTCCAAATTCATCTAACTATATAGGAGAGAACAGACTGAAACCTAAAAATAAAAACTTCTACTGTAAACGAACGCTTCAACCTAGAAGAACAAAATTTGGTGAGCCAAGTGGGATTTGTGTACTTGTCATTACCACCATGTATCATCAAGATTGGGTGAAAAAATATTTGCTGCTATTTTGGAAACTCTTAATTTCTTGGGAGCTTGGCAACCACTCTTAACAAAAGTGCTTTTCCGCAGTCTGTGCCTACGGCTACTTGAATAGGAAAGAAACCATAGAGACTAAACTGAGAACTCCGTTATTTGTCAAGTTTCAAAAAGCTACTACAAACCATGTTGGATTTAGAATTCCAAATTCATCTATCTATATAAGAGAGAACAGAGTGAAACCAAAATATAAAAACTCCTTTTGTAGACCAACGCTTAACCCTAGAAGAACAAAATTTGGTGAGCCAAGTGGGATTTGTGTACTGATCATTACCACCAAGTATCATCAAGATTGGGTGAAAAAATATTTGCAGGTATTTCGGAAACTCGTTATTTCTTAGAAGCTTGGCAACCCCTCTAAATGCAAGTGCCTTTCCACAGTCTGTGCCTAGCCTACTTGAAGAGGATACAAACCATAGAGACTAAACTGTGAACTCCTTTCTTTTGTCATGTTTGAAATATATACTACAAACCATGTTGGATTTAGAGTGCCAAATTCATCTATTTATATAGGAGAAAGCAGAGTGAAACCTAAAAATAAAAACTGCTACTGTAAACGAACGCTTCAAACTAGAAGAACAAAATTTGGTGAGCCATGTGGGATTTGTTTACTTGTCATTACCACCACGTATCACCAAGATTGGGTGAAAAATATTTGCTGGTATTTCGGAAACTCGTAATTTCTTGGAAGCTTGGCAACCCCTCTTAATGAAAATGCTTTTCCACACTCTCTGCCTAGGGCTACTTGAAGAGGAAAAAACCATAGAGACTAAACTGAGAACTCCTTTATTTTGTCAAGTTTCAAAGAGCTACAACAAACCATGTTGGATTTAGAGTTCCAAATTCATCTATCTATATAGGAGAGAACAGAGTGAAAACTAAATATAAAAACTGCTACTGTAGTAGAACGCTTCAACCTAGAAGAACAAATTTTGGTGAGCCAAGTGGGAATTGTGTAGTGATCGTTACCACCAAGTACCATCAAGATTGGGTGAAAAAATATTTGCGGGTATTTCGAAAACTCGTTATTTCTTAGAGGCTTGGCAACCACTCTCAATGAAAGTGCTTTACCAAAGTCTGTGCCTAGGGCTACTTTTAGAGGAAACAAACCATAGAGACAAAACTGAGAACTACTTTATTTTGTCAAGTTTCAAAATGCTACTGCAAACCATGTTGGATTTAGAATTCCAAATTCATCTATCTATATAAGTGAGAACAGAGTGTAACCTAAATATAAAAACTCCTTCTGTAGACCAACGCTTAAACCTAGAAGAACAAAATTTGGTGAGCCAAGTGGGATTTGTGTACTGATCATTACCACCAAGTATCATCAAGATTGGGTGAAAAAATATTTGCTGGTATTTCGGTAACTCGTTATTTCTTAGAAGCGTGGCAACCCCTCTAAATGAAAGTGCTTTTCCACAGTCTGCGCCTAGGGCTACTTGAAGGGGAAACAAACCATAGAGACTAAATTGAGAAATCCTTTATTTTGTCAAGTTTCAAAGAGCTACTACAAACCATGTTGGATTTAGAGTTCCAAATTCATCTATCTGTATACGAGAGAACAGAGTGAAACCTAAAAATAAAAACTGCTACTGTAAGCGAACGCTTCAACCTAGAAGAATAAATTTGACGAGCCAAGTGGGATTTGTGTACTGATCAATACCACCAAGTATCATCAAGATTTGGGTGAAAAAATATTTGCTGGTATTTCGGAATCTCGTTATTTTTTAGAAGCTTGGCAACCCCTCTCAATGAAAGTGCTTTTCCACAGTCTGTGCCAAGGGCTACTTGAAAAGGAAACAAACCATAGAGACAAAACTGAGAACTCCTTTATTTTGTCAAGTTTCAAAAAGCTACAACAAACCATGTTGGATTTAGAGTTCCAAATTCATCTATCTATATAGGAGAGAACAAAGTGAAACCTAAAAATAGGAACTGCTACTGTAAACGAACCCTTCAACCTAGAAGAACAAAATTTGGTGAGCAAAGTGGGATTTGTGTATTTGTCATTCTGAACACTAATCATCAAGATTGCGTGAAAAATATTTGCTGGTATTTCGGAAACTCGTAATTTCTTGGAAGCTTGGCAACTCCTTTCAATGAAAGTGCTTTTCCACTGTATCTGCTTAGGGCAACTTGCCGAAAAAACAAAGCATAGATACAAAACTGAGAACTAAATTTTTGTCAAGTTTCAAAGAGCTACTACAAACCATGTTGGATTTAGAGTTCCAAATTCATCTATCTATATAGGAGAGAACAGAGTGAAACCTAAAAATAAAAACTGATACTGTAAACGAGCACTTCAACGTAGAAGAACAAAATTTGGTGAGCCAAGTGGGATTTGTGTACTTGTCATTACCACCACGTATCATCAAGATTGGGTGAAAAAATATTTGCAGGTATTTCGGGAACTCGTTATTTCTTAGAAGCTTGGCAACCCCTCTCAATGAAAGTGCTTTTCCACAGTCTGTGCCTAGGGCTACTTGAAAAGGAAACAAACCATACAAACAAAACTGAGAACTCCTTTATTTTGTCAAGTTTCAAGAGATACTACAAACCATGTTGGATTCAGAGTTCCAAATTTATCGTTCTATATAGGAGAGAACAGAGTGAAACCTACATATAAACATGGCTACTGTAGAGGAACACTTCAACCTAGAAGAAAACAATGTGGGGAGCCAAGTGAGATTTGTTTACTGATCATTACCACCACGTATCATCCAGATTGGGTGAAAAATATTTGCTGGTATTTCGGAAACTCGTTATTTTTAAGAAGCTTGATAACGCCTCTCAATGAAAGTGCTTTTCCACAGTCTGTGCCTAGGGCTACTTGAAGAGGAAACAAACCATAGAGACAAAACTGAGAACTCCTTTATTTTGTCAAGTTTCAAAGAGCTACTACAAACCATGTTGGATTTAGGGTTCCAAATTCATCTATCTATATACGAGAGAACAGAGGGAAACCTAAAAATAAAAACTGCTACTGTAAACGAACGCTTCATACTAGAAAAACAAAATTTGGTGAGCCAAGTGGGATTTGTGTACTTGTCATTACCACCACATATTATCAAGATTTGGTGAAAAAATATTTGCTGGTATTTTGGAAACTCGTAATTTCTTGGAATATTGACAATCCCTTTCAATGAAAGTGCTTTTTCACAGTCTTGGTTAAGGGCTACTTGAAGAGGGAACAAACCATAGAGACAAAACTGAGAACTACTTTTTTTATCAAGTTTCAAAGAGTTACTACAAAACATGGTGGATTTAGAGTTCAAAATTATCTATCTATATAGGAGTGAACAGAGGGAAACCTAAATATAAAAACTGTTACTACAGACGAGAGCTTCAAGCTAGAAGAACAAAATTTGGTGAGCCAAGTGAGATTTGTGTCCTGATCATTACAAACAAGTATCATCAAGATTGGGTGAAAAAATATTTGCTGGTACATCGTAAACTCGTTATTTCCTAGAAGCTTGGCAACCCCTCTCAATGAAATTGCTTTTCCACAGTCTGTGCCTAGGGCTAGTTGAAGAGGAAAGAAACCATAGAGACAAAACTGAGAACTCCTTATTTTGTCAAGTTTCAAAGAGCTACTACAAACCATGTTGGATTTAGCGTTCCAAATTCATCTATCTATATAGGAGAGAACAGAGTGAAACCTAAATATAAAAACTGCTACTTTAGTCCAACGCTTCAACATAGATGAACAAAATGTGGAGAGCCCAGTGGGATTGTGTACTGATCGTTACCACCAAGTATCATCAAGATTGGTGATAAAATATTTGCTGGTATTTCGGAAACTCGTTATTTCTTAGAAGCTTGGCAACCCCATTCAATGAAAGTGCTTTCCACAGTCTCTGCTTAGGTCTACTTGAAGAGGAAACAAACCATAGAGACAAAACTGAGAACTACTTTTTTTTGTCAAGTTTCAAAGAGCAACAACAAACCATGTTGGATTTAGAGTTCCAAATTCATCTATCTATATAAGAGAGAACAGAGTGAAACCTAAATATAAAAACTCCTTTTGTAGACCAACGCTTAAACCTAGAAGAACAAAATTTGGAGAGCCAAGTGGGATTTGTGTACTGATCATTTCCACCACGTATCATCAAGATTGGGTGAAAAAATATTTGCTGGTATTTCGGAAATTCGTTATTTGTTAGAAGCTTGGCAACCCCTCTCAATGAAAGTTCATTTCCAAAGTCTCTGCCTAGTGCTACTTGAAGAGGAAACAATCCATAGATACAAAACTGAGAACTCCTATATTTTGTCAAGATTCAAAGAGCTATTACAAACCATGTTGGATTTAGAATTCCAAATTCATCTATCTATATAGGAGAGAACAAAGGGAAACCTAAATATAAAAACTGCTACTGTACACGAACGCTTCAACCTAGATGAACAAAATATGGTGAGCCAAGTGGGATTTGTGTACTGATCATTACCACCACGTTTCATCAAGATTGGGTGAAAAAATATTTGCTGGTATTTCGGAAACTCATAATTTCTTGGAAGCTTGGCAACCCCATTCAATGAAAGTGCTTTTCCACAGTCTCTGCTTAGGTCTACTTGAAGAGGGAACAAAGCATAGAGACAAAACTGAGAACTACTTTTTTTGTCAAGTTTCAAAGAGCAACAACAAACCATGTTGGATTTAGAGTTCCAAATTCATCTATCTATATTGGAGAGAACAGAAGGAAACCTAAATATAAAAACTGCTACTGTAGACGAAAGCTTCAACCTAGAAGAACAAAATTTGGTGAGCCAAGGGGGATTTGTGGACTGATCATTACCACCAAGTATCATCAAGATTGGGTGAAAAAATATTTGCTGGTATTTCGGAAACTCGTTATTTCTTAGAAGCTTGATAACGCCTCTCAATGAAAGTGCTTTTCCACAGTCTGTGCCTAGGGCTACTTGAAGAGGAAACAAACCATAGAGACAAAACTGAGAACTCCTTTATTTAGTCAATCTTCAAAGAGCTACTACAAACCATGTTGGATTTTGAGTTCCAAATTCATCTATCTATATAAGAGAGAACAGAGTGAAATGTATATATAAAAACTGCTACTGTAGACGAACGCTTCAACCTAGAAGAACAAATTTGGTGAGCCAAGTGGGATTTGTGTACTGATCATTACCACCAAGTATCATCAAGATGGGGTGAAAAAATATTTACTGGTATTTCGGAAACTCGTTATTTCTTAGAAGCTTGGCAACCCCATTCAATGAAAGTGCTTTTCCACAGTCTCGGCTTAGGTCTACTTGAAGAGGAAACAAACCATAGAGACAAAACTGAGAACTACTTTTTTTTTGTCAAGTTTCAAAGAGCAACAACAAACCATGTTGGATTTAGAGTTATAAAATTCATCTATCTATATAAGAGAGAACAGAGTGAAACCTAAATATAAAAACTCCTTTTGTAGACCAACGCTTAAACCTAGAAGAACAAAATTTGGTGAGCCAAGTGGGATTTGTATACTGATCATTACCACCACGTATCAACAAGATTGGGTGAAAAAATATTTGCTGATATTTCGGAAATTCGTTATTTCTTAGAATCTTGGCAACCCCTCTCAATGAAAGTTCATTTCCAAAGTCTGTGCCTAGTGCTACTTGAAGAGGAAACAATCCATAGAGACAAAACTGAGAACTCCTTTATTTTGTCAAGATTCAAAGAGCTATTACAAACCATGTTGGATTTAGAATTCCAAATTCATCTATCTATATAGGAGAGAACAAAGGGAAACCTAAATATAAAAACTGCTACTGTACACGAACGCTTCAAACTAGAAGAACAAAATATGGTGAGCCAAGTGGGATTTGTGTACTGATCATTACCACCACGTTTCATCAAGATTGGGTGAAAAAATATTTGCTGGTATTTCGGAAACTCGTTTTTTCTTGGAAGCTTGGCAACCCCTATCAATTAATGTGCTTTTCTACCGTCTGGGCCTACGGCTATTTGAAGAGGAAACAAACCATAGAGACAAAACTGAGAACCCCTTTATTTTGTGAAGATTCAAAGAGGTACTACAAACCATGTTGGATTTCGAGTTCCAAATTCATCTATCTATATAGGAGAGAACAGAGTAAAACCTAAATATCAAAACTGCTACTGTAGACGAACGCTTCAACCTAGAAGAACAAAATTTGGTGAGCCAAGTGGGATTTGTGTACTTGTCATTACCACCACGTATCACAAGATTGGGTGAAAAAATATTTGCTGGTATTTCGGCAACTCTTAATTATTGGAAGCTTGGCAACCCCTTTCAATGAAAGTGGTTTTGCACAGTCTCTGCTTAGGGCTACTTGAAGTGGACAAAACTGATAACTGCTTTTTTTGTCAAGTTTCAAAGAGCTACTACAAACCATGTTGGATTTAGATATCCAAATTCATCTATGTATATAGGAAAGAACATAGTGAAACCTAAATATAAAAACTGCTACTGTAGACGAACGCTTAAACCTAGAAGAAGAAAATTTGGTGAGCCAAGTGGGATTTGTGTACTGATCATTACCAAAAAGTATCATCAAAATTGGGTGAAAAATATTTGCTGGAATTTCGGAAACTCGGTATATCTTAGAAGCTTGGCAACCCCTCTCAATGAAAGTGCTATTCCACATTCTGTGCCTAGGTCTACTTCAAGAGGAAACAAACCATAGAGACAAAACTGAGAACTCCTTTATATTGTCAAGTTTCAAAAAGCTACAACAAACCATGTTGGATTATAGTTCCAAATTCATCTATCTATATAGGAGAGAACAAAGTGAAACCTAAAATTAAGAACTGCTACTGTAAACGAACGCTTCAACCTAGAAGAACAAAATTTGGTGAGCAAAGTGGGATTTGTGTACTTGTCATTATGACCACGAATCATCAAGATTGCGTGAAAAAATATTTGCTGGTATTTCGGAAACTCGTAATTTCTTGGAAGCTTGGCAACTCCTTTCAGTGAAAGTGCTTTTCCACTGTATCTGCTTAGGGCAACTTGCCAAAAAAACAAAGCATAGATACAAAACTGAGAACTAAATTTTTGTCAAGTTTCAAAGAGCTACTACAAACCATGTTGGATTTAGAGTTCCAAATTCATCTATCTATATAGGAGAGAACAGAGTTAAACCTAAATATAAAAACTGCTACTGTAGACGAACGCTTCAACCTAGAAGCACACAATTGGTGAGCCAAGTGGGATTTGTGTACTGATCATTACCACCAAGTATCATCAAGATTGAGTGAAAAAAATATTTGCTGGTATTTCGGAAACTCGTTATTTCTTAGAAGCTTGGGAACCCCTCTCAATGAAAGTGCTTTTCCACAGTCTGTGCCTAGGTCTACTTGAAGAGGAAACAAACCATAGAGACAAAACTGAGAACTCCTTTATTTAGTCAATTTTCAAAGAGCTACTACAAACCATGTTGGATTTTGAGTTCCAAATTCATCTATCTATATAAGAGAGAACAGAGTGAAATGTATAGATAAAAACTGCTACTGTAGACGAACGCTTCAACCTAGAAGAACAAAATTTGGTGAGCCAAGTGGGATTTGTGTCCTGATCATTACCACCAAGTATCATCAAGATGGGGTGAAAAAATATTTACTGGTATTTCGGAAACTCGTTATTTCTTAGAAGCTTGGCAACCCCATTCAATGAAAGTGCTTTTCCACAGTCTCTGCTTAGGTCTACTTGAAGAGGAAACAAACCATAGAGACAAAACTGAGAACTACTTTTTTTTTGTCAAGTTTCAAAGAGCAACAACAAACCATGTTGGATTTAGAGTTCCAAATCCATCTATCTATATAAGAGAGAACAGAGTGAAACCTAAATATAAAAACTCATTTTGTAGACCAACGCTTAAACCTAGAAGAACAAAATTTGGTGAGCCAAGTGGGATTTGTGTACTGATCATAACCACCACGTATCATCAAGATTTTGTGAAAAAATATTTGCTGGTATTTTGGAAATTCGTTATTTCTTAGAATCTTGGCAACCCCTCTCAATGAAAGTTCATTTCCAAAGTCTGTGCCTAGTGCTACTTGAAGAGGAAACAATCCATAGAGACAAAACTGAGAACTCCTTTATTTTGTCAAGATTCAAAGAGCTATTACAAACCATGTTGGATTTAGAATTCCAAATTCATCTATCTATATAGGAGAGAACAAAGGGAAACCTAAATATAAAAACTGCTACTGTACACGAACGCTTCAAACTAGAAGAACAAAATATGGTGAGCCAAGTGGGATTTGTGTACTGATCATTACCACCACGTTTCATCAAGATTGGGTGAAAAAATATTTGCTGGTATTTCGGAAACTCATAATTTCTTGGAAGCTTGGCAACCCTATTCAATGAAAGTGCTTTTCCACAGTCTCTGCTTAGGTCTACTTGAAGAGGAAATAAAGCATAGAGACAAAACTGAGAACTACTTTTTTTTGTCAAGTTTCAAAGAGCAACAACAAACCATGTTGGATTTAGAGTTCCAAATTCATCTATCTATATAGGAGCGAACAGAAGGAAACCTAAATATAAAAACTGCTACTGTAGACGAACGCTTCAACCTAGAAGAACAAAATTTGGTGAGCCAAGTGGGATTTGTGGACTGATCAGTACCACCAAGTATCATCAAGATTGGGTGAAAAAATATTTGCTGGTATTTCGGAAACTCGTTTTATCTTGGAAGCTTGGCAACCCCTATCAATGAATGTGCTTTTCTACCGTCTGGGCCTATGGCTATTTGAAGAGGAAACAAACCATAGAGACAAAACTGAGAACCCCTTTATTTTGTGAAGATTCAAAGAGGTACTACAAACCATGTTGGATTTCGAGTTCCAAATTCATCTATCTATATAGGAGAGAACAGAGTAAAACATAAATATCAAAACTGCTACTGTAGACGAACGCTTCAACCTAGAAGAACAAAATTTGGTGAGCCAAGTGGGATTTGTGTACTTGTCATTACCACCACGTATCACAAGATTGGGTGAAAAAATATTTGCTGGTATTTCGGCAACTCTTAATTTCTTGGAAGCTTGGCAACCCCTTTCAATGAAAGTGGTTTTGCACAGTCTCTGCTTAGGGCTACTTGAAGTGGACAAAATTGATAACTGCTTTTTTTGTCAAGTTTCAAAGAGCTACTACGAACCATGTTGGATTTAGATATCCAAATTCATCTATGTATATAGGAAAGAACATAGTGAAACCTAAATATAAAAACTGCTACTGTAGACGAACGCTTAAACCTAGAAGAACAAAATTTGGTGAGCCAAGTGGGATTTGTGTACTGATCATTACCAAAAAGTATCATCAAAATTGGGTGAAAAAATATTTGCTGGAATTTCAGAAACTCGGTATATCTTAGAAGCTTGGCAACCCCTCTAAATGAAAGTGCTATTCCACATTCTGTGCCTAGGTCTAATTCAAGAGGAAACAAACCATAGAGACAAAACTGAGAACTCCTTTATTTTGTCAAGTCAAAGAGCTACTACAAACCTTGTTGTATTTAGAGTTCCAAATTCATCTATCTATATAGGAGAGAACAGAGTTAAACCTAAATATAAAAACTGCTACTGTAGACGAACGCTTCAACCTAGAAGAACACAATTGGTGAGCCAAGTGGGATTTGTGTACTGATCATTACCACCAAGTATCATCAAGATTGGGTGAAAAAATATTTGCTGGTATTTTGGAAACTCGTTATTTCTTAGAAGCTTGGGAACCCCTCTCAATGAAAGTGCTTTTCCACAGTCTGTGCCTAGGGCTACTTGAAGAGGAAACAAACCATAGAGACAAAACTGAGAACTCCTTTATTTAGTCAATTTTCAAAGAGCAACTACAAACCATGTTGGATTTTGAGTTCCAAATTCATCTATCTATATAAGAGAGAACAGAGTGAAATGTATATATAAAAACTGCTACTGTAGACGAACGCTTCAACCTAGAAGAACAAAATTTGGTGAGCCAAGTGGGATTTGTGTACTGATCATTACCACCAAGTATCATCAAGATTGGGTGAAAAAATATTTACTGGTATTTCGGAAACTCGTTAATTCTAGGAAGCTTGGCAATCCCTCTCAATGAATGTGCTTTTCCACAGTCTGTGCCTAGGGCTACTTGAAGAGAAAACAAACCATAGAGACAAAACTGAGAACTCCTTTATTTTTTCACGTTTCAAAGAGCTACTACAAACCATGTTATATTTAGAGTTCCAAATACATCTATCTGTATATGAAAGAACAGAGTGAAACCTAAATATAAAAACTCCTTTTGTAGACCAACGCTTAAACCTAGAAGAACAAAATTTGGTGAGCCAAGTGGGATTTGTGTACTGATCATTACCACCACGTTTCATCAAGATTGGGTGAAAAAATATTTGCTGGTATTTCGGAAACTCATAATTTCTTGGAAGCTTGGCAACCCTATTCAATGAAAGTGCTTTTCCACAGTCTCTGCTTAGGTCTACTTGAAGAGGAAACAAAGCATAGAGACAAAACTGAGAACTACTTTTTTTTGTCAAGTTTCAAAGAGCAACAACAAACCATGTTGGATTTAGAGTTAAAAATTCATCTATCTATATAGGAGCGAACAGAAGGAAACCTAAATATAAAAACTGCTACTGTAGACGAACGCTTCAACCTAGAAGAACAAAATTTGGTGAGACAAGTGGGATTTGTGGACTGATCATTACCACCAAGTATCATCAAGATTGGGTGAAAAAATATTTGCTGGTATTTCAGAAACTCGTTTTTTCTTGGAAGCTTGGCAACCCCTATCAATGAGTGTGCTTTTCTACCGTCTGGTCCTACGACTATTTGAAGAGGAAACAAACCATAGAGACAAAACTGAGAACCCCTTTATTTTGTGAAGATTCAAAGAGGTACTACAAACCATTTTGGATTTCGAGTTCCAAATTCATCTATCTATATAGGAGAGAACAGAGTAAAACCTAAATATCAAAACTGCTACTGTAGACGAACGCTTCAACCTAGAAGAACAAAATTTGGTGAGCCAAGTGGGATTTGTGTACTTGTCATTACCACCACGTATCACAAGATTGGGTGAAAAAATATTTGCTGGTATTTCGGCAACTCTTAATTTCTTGGAAGCTTGGCAACCCCTTTCAATGAAAGTGGTTTTGCACAGTCTCTGCTTAGGGCTACTTGAAGTGGACAAAACTGATAACTGCTTTTTTTGTCAAGTTTCAAAGAGCTACTACAAACCATGTTGGATTTAGATATCCAAATTCATCTATGTATATAGGAAAGAACATAGTGAAACCTAAATATAAAAACTGCTACTGTAGACGAACGCTTAAACCTAGAAGAACAAAATTTGGTGAGCCAAGTGGGATTTGTGTACTGATCATTTCGAAAAAGTATCATCAAAATTGGGTGAAAAAATATTTGCTGGAATTTCGGAAACTCGGTATATCTTAGAAGCTTGGCAACCCCTCTCAATGAAAGTGCTATTCCACATTCTGTGCCTAGGTCTACTTCAAGAGGAAACAAACCATAGAGACAAAACTGAGAACTCCTTTATTTTGTCAAGTCAAAGAGCTACTACAAACCTTGTTGGATTTAGAGTTCCAAATTCATCTATCTATATAGGAGAGAACAGAGTTAAACCTAAATATAAAAACTGCTACTGTAGAGGAACGCTTCAACCTAGAAGAACACAATTGGTGAGCCAAGTGGGATTTGTGTACTGATCATTACCACCAAGTATCATCAAGATTGGGTGAAAAAATATTTGCTGGTATTTCGGAAACTCGTTATTTCTTAGAAGCTTGGGAACCCCTCTCAATGAAAGTGCTTTTCCACAGTCTGTGCCTAGGGCTACTTGAAGAGGAAACAAACTATAGAGACAAAACTGAGAACTCCTTTATTTAGTCAATTTTCAAAGAGCAACTACAAACCATGTTGGATTTTGAGTTCCAAATTCATCTATCTATATAAGAGAGAACAGAGTGAAATGTATATATAAAAACTGCTACTGTAGACGAACGCTTCAACCTAGAAGAACAAAATTTGGTGAGCCAAGTGGGATTTGTGTACTGATCATTACCACCAAGTATCATCAAGATTGGGTGAAAAAATATTTACTGATATTTCGGAAACTCGTTATTTCTTAGAAGCTTGGCAACCCCATTCAATGAAAGTGCTTTTCCACAGTCTCTGCTTAGGTCTACTTGAAGAGGAAACAAACCATAGAGACAAAACTGAGAACTACTTTTTTTTGTCAAGTTTCAAAGAGCAACAACAAACCATGTTGGATTTAGAGTTCCAAATTCATCTATCTATATTAGAGAGAACAGAGTGAAACCTAAATATAAAAACTCCTTTTGCAGACCAACGCTTAAACCTAGAAGAACAAAATTTGGTGAGCCAAGTGGGATTTGTGTACTGATCATAACCACCACGTATCATCAAGATTTTGTGAGAAAATATTTGCTGGTATTTCGGAAATTCGTTATTTCTTAGAATCTTGGCAACCCCTCTCAATGAAAGTTCATTTCCAAAGTCTGTGCCTAGTGCTACTTGAAGAGGAAACAATCCATAGAGACAAAACTGAGAACTCCTTTATTTTGTCAAGATTCAAAGAGCTATTACAAACCATGTTGGATTTAGAATTCCAAATTCATCTATCTATATAGGAGAGAACAAAGGGAAACCTAAATATAAAAACTGCTACTGTACACGAACGCTTCAAACTAGAAGAACAAAGTATGGTGAGCCAAGTGGGATTTGTGTACTGATCATTACCACCACGTTTCATCAAGATTGGGTGAAAAAATATTTGCTGGTATTTCGGAAACTCATAATTTCTTGGAAGCTTGGCAACCCTATTCAATGAAAGTGCTTTTCCACAGTCTCTGCTTAGGTCTACTTGAAGAGGAAACAAAGCATAGAGACAAAACTGAGAACTACTTTTTTTTGTCAAGTTTCAAAGAGCAACAACAAACCATGTTGGATTTAGAGTTCCAAATTCATCTATATATATAGGAGAGAACAGAAGGAAACCTAAATATAAAAACTGCTACTGTAGACGAACGCTTCAACCTAGAAGAACAAAATTTGGTGAGCCAAGTGGGATTTGTGTACTGATCATTACCACCACGTATCATCAAGATTGGGTGAAAAAATATTTGCTGGAATTTCGGAGACTCGGTATATCTTAGAAGCTTGGCAACCCCTCTCAATGAAAGTGCTATTCCACATTCTGTGCCTAAGTCTACTTCAAGAGGAAACAAACCATAGAGACAAAACTGAGAACTCCTTTATTTTGTCAAGTCAAAGAGCTATTACAAACCTTGTTGGATTTAGAGTTCCAAATTCATCTATCTATATAGGAGAGAACAGAGTTAAACCTAAATATAAAAACTGCTACTGTAGACGAACGCTTCAACCTAGAAGCACACAATTGGTGAGCCAAGTGGGATTTGTGTACTGATCATTACCACCAAGTATCATCAAGATTGAGTGAAAAAAATATTTGCTGGTATTTCGGAAACTCGTTATTTCTTAGAAGCTTGGGAACCCCTCTCAATGAAAGTGCTTTTCCACAGTCTGTGCCTAGGGCTACTTGAAGAGGAAACAAACCATAGAGACAAAACTGAGAACTCCTTTATTTAGTCAATTTTCAAACAGCTACTACAAACCATGTTGGATTTTGAGTTCCAAATTCATCTATCTATATAAGAGAGAACATAGTGAAATGTATATATAAAAACTGCTACTGTAGACGAACGCTTCAACCTAGAAGAACAAAATTTGGTGAGCCAAGTGGGATTTGTGTACTGATCATTACCACCAAGTATCATCAAGATTGGGTGAAAAAATATTTGCTGGTATTTCGGAAATTCGTTATTTCGTAGAAGCTTGGCAACCCCATTCAATGAAAGTGCTTTTCCACAGTCTCTGCTTAGGTCTACTTGAAGAGGAAACAAACCATAGAGACAAAACTGAGAACTACTTTTTTTTGTCAAGTTTCAAAGAGCAACAACAAACCATGTTGGATTTAGAGTTCCAAATCCATCTATCTATATAAGAGAGAACAGAGTGAAACCTAAATATAAAAACTCCTTTTGTAGACAAACGCTTAAACCTAGAAGAACAAAATTTGGTGAGCCAAGTGGGATTTGTGTACTGATCATAACCACCACGTATCATCAAGATTATGTGAAAAAATATTTGATGGTATTTCGGAAATTCGTTATTTCTTATAATCTTGGCAACCCCTCTCAATGAAAGTTCATTTCCAAAGTCTGTGCCTAGTGCTACTTGAAGAGGAAACAATCCATAGAGACAAAACTGAGAACTCCTTTATTTTGTCAATATTCAAAGAGCTATTACAAACCATGTTGGATTTAGAATTCCAAATTCATCTATCTATATAGCAGAGAACAAAGGGAATCCTAAATATAAAAACTGCTACTGTACACGAACGCTTCAAACTAGAAGAACAAAATATGGTGAGCCAAGTGGGATTTGTGTAGTGATCATTACCACCACGTTTCATCAAGATTGGGTGAAAAAATATTTGCTGGTATTTCGGAAACTCATAATTTCTTGGAAGCTTGGCAACCCTATTCAATGAAAGTGCTTTTCCACAGTCTCTGCTTAGGTCTACTTGAAGAGGAAACAAAGAATAGAGACAAAACTGAGAACTACTTTTTTTTGTCAAGTTTCAAAGAGCAACAACAAACCATGTTGGATTTAGAGTTCCAAATTCATCTATGTATATAGGAAAGAACATAGTGAAACCTAAATATAAAAACTGCTACTGTAGACGAACGCTTAAACCTAGAAGAACAAAATTTGGTGAGCCAAGTGGGATTTGTGTACTGATCATTTCGAAAAAGTATCATCAAAATTGGGTGAAAAAATATTTGCTGGAATTTCGGAAACTCGGTATATCTTAGAAGCTTGGCAACCCCTCTCAATGAAAGTGCTATTCCACATTCTGTGCCTAGGTCTACTTCAAGAGGAAACAAACCATAGAGACAAAACTGAGAACTCCTTTATTTTGTCAAGTCAAAGAGCTACTACAAACCTTGTTGGATTTAGAGTTCCAAATTCATCTATCTATATAGGAGAGAACAGAGTTAAACCTAAATATAAAAACTGCTACTGTAGACGAACGCTTCAACCTAGAAGCACACAATTGGTGAGCCAAGTGGGATTTGTGTACTGATCATTACCACCAAGTATCATCAAGATTGAGTGAAAAAAATATTTGCTGGTATTTCGGAAACTCGTTATTTCTTAGAAGCTTGGGAACCCCTCTCAATGAAAGTGCTTTTCCACAGTCTGTGCCTAGGGCTACTTGAAGAGGAAACAAACCATAGAGACAAAACTGAGAACTCCTTTATTTAGTCAATTTTCAAAGAGCTACTACAAACCATGTTGGATTTTGAGTTCCAAATTCATCTATCTATATAAGAGAGAACAGAGTGAAATGTATAGATAAAAACTGCTACTGTAGACGAACGCTTCAACCTAGAAGAACAAAATTTGGTGAGCCAAGTGGGATTTGTGTCCTGATCATTACCACCAAGTATCATCAAGATGGGGTGAAAAAATATTTACTGGTATTTCGGAAACTCGTTATTTCTTAGAAGCTTGGCAACCCCATTCAATGAAAGTGCTTTTCCACAGTCTCTGCTTAGGTCTACTTGAAGAGGAAACAAACCATAGAGACAAAACTGAGAACTACTTTTTTTTGGTCAAGTTTCAAAGAGCAACAACAAACCATGTTGGATTTAGAGTTCCAAATCCATCTATCTATATAAGAGAGAACAGAGTGAAACCTAAATATAAAAACTCATTTTGTAGACCAACGCTTAAACCTAGAAGAACAAAATTTGGTGAGCCAAGTGGGATTTGTGTACTGATCATAACCACCACGTATCATCAAGATTTTGTGAAAAAATATTTGCTGGTATTTTGGAAATTCGTTATTTCTTAGAATCTTGGCAACCCCTCTCAATGAAAGTTCATTTCCAAAGTCTGTGCCTAGTGCTACTTGAAGAGGAAACAATCCATAGAGACAAAACTGAGAACTCCTTTATTTTGTCAAGATTCAAAGAGCTATTACAAACCATGTTGGATTTAGAATTCCAAATTCATCTATCTATATAGGAGAGAACAAAGGGAAACCTAAATATAAAAACTGCTACTGTACACGAACGCTTCAAACTAGAAGAACAAAATATGGTGAGCCAAGTGGGATTTGTGTACTGATCATTACCACCACGTTTCATCAAGATTGGGTGAAAAAATATTTGCTGGTATTTCGGAAACTCATAATTTCTTGGAAGCTTGGCAACCCTATTCAATGAAAGTGCTTTTCCACAGTCTCTGCTTAGGTCTACTTGAAGAGGAAATAAAGCATAGAGACAAAACTGAGAACTACTTTTTTTTGTCAAGTTTCAAAGAGCAACAACAAACCATGTTGGATTTAGAGTTCCAAATTCATCTATCTATATAGGAGCGAACAGAAGGAAACCTAAATATAAAAACTGCTACTGTAGACGAACGCTTCAACCTAGAAGAACAAAATTTGGTGAGCCAAGTGGGATTTGTGGACTGATCAGTACCACCAAGTATCATCAAGATTGGGTGAAAAAATATTTGCTGGTATTTCGGAAACTCGTTTTATCTTGGAAGCTTGGCAACCCCTATCAATGAATGTGCTTTTCTACCGTCTGGGCCTACGGCTATTTGAAGAGGAAACAAACCATAGAGACAAAACTGAGAACCCCTTTATTTTGTGAAGATTCAAAGAGGTACTACAAACCATGTTGGATTTCGAGTTCCAAATCATCTATCTATATAGGAGAGAACAGAGTAAAACATAAATATCAAAACTGCTAGTGTAGACGAACGCTTCAACCTAGAAGAACAAAATTTGGTGAGCCAAGTGGGATTTGTGTACTTGTCATTACCACCACGTATCACAAGATTGGGTGAAAAAATATTTGCTGGTATTTCGGCAACTCTTAATTTCTTGGAAGCTTGGCAACCCCTTTCAATGAAAGTGGTTTTGCACAGTCTCTGCTTAGGGCTACTTGAAGTGGACAAAACTGATAACTGCTTTTTTTGTCAAGTTTCAAAGAGCTACTACAAACCATGTTGGATTTAGATATCCAAATTCATCTATGTATATAGGAAAGAACATAGTGAAACCTAAATATAAAAACTGCTACTGTAGACGAACGCTTAAACCTAGAAGAACAAAATTTGGTGAGCCAAGTGGGATTTGTGTACTGATCATTACCAAAAAGTATCATCAAAATTGGGTGAAAAAATATTTGCTGGAATTTCAGAAACTCGGTATATCTTAGAAGCTTGGCAACCCCTCTAAATGAAAGTGCTATTCCACATTCTGTGCCTAGGTCTAATTCAAGAGGAAACAAACCATAGAGACAAAACTGAGAACTCCTTTATTTTGTCAAGTCAAAGAGCTACTACAAACCTTGTTGTATTTAGAGTTCCAAATTCATCTATCTATATAGGAGAGAACAGAGTTAAACCTAAATATAAAAACTGCTACTGTAGACGAACGCTTCAACCTAGAAGAACACAATTGGTGAGCCAAGTGGGATTTGTGTACTGATCATTACCACCAAGTATCATCAAGATTGGGTGAAAAAATATTTGCTGGTATTTTGGAAACTCGTTATTTCTTAGAAGCTTGGGAACCCCTCTCAATGAAAGTGCTTTTCCACAGTCTGTGCCTAGGGCTACTTGAAGAGGAAACAAACCATAGAGACAAAACTGAGAACTCCTTTATTTAGTCAATTTTCAAAGAGCAACTACAAACCATGTTGGATTTTGAGTTCCAAATTCATCTATCTATATAAGAGAGAACAGAGTGAAATGTATATATAAAAACTGCTACTGTAGACGAACGCTTCAACCTAGAAGAACAAAATTTGGTGAGCCAAGTGGGATTTGTGTACTGATCATTACCACCAAGTATCATCAAGATTGGGTGAAAAAATATTTACTGGTATTTCGGAAACTCGTTAATTCTAGGAAGCTTGGCAATCCCTCTCAATGAATGTGCTTTTCCACAGTCTGTGCCTAGGGCTACTTGAAGAGAAAACAAACCATAGAGACAAAACTGAGAACTCCTTTATTTTTTCACGTTTCAAAGAGCTACTACAAACCATGTTATATTTAGAGTTCCAAATACATCTATCTGTATATGAAAGAACAGAGTGAAACCTAAATATAAAAACTCCTTTTGTAGACCAACGCTTAAACCTAGAAGAACAAAATTTGGTGAGCCAAGTGGGATTTGTGTACTGATCATTACCACCACGTTTCATCAAGATTGGGTGAAAAAATATTTGCTGGTATTACGGAAACTCATAATTTCTTGGAAGCTTGGCAACCCTATTCAATGAAAGTGCTTTTCCACAGTCTCTGCTTAGGTCTACTTGAAGAGGAAACAAAGCATAGAGACAAAACTGAGAACTACTTTTTTTTGTCAAGTTTCAAAGAGCAACAACAAACCATGTTGGATTTAGAGTTAAAAATTCATCTATCTATATAGGAGCGAACAGAAGGAAACCTAAATATAAAAACTGCTACTGTAGACGAACGCTTCAACCTAGAAGAACAAAATTTGGTGAGACAAGTGGGATTTGTGGACTGATCATTACCACCAAGTATCATCAAGATTGGGTGAAAAAATATTTGCTGGTATTTCAGAAACTCGTTTTTTCTTGGAAGCTTGGCAACCCCTATCAATGAGTGTGCTTTTCTACCGTCTGGTCCTACGACTATTTGAAGAGGAAACAAACCATAGAGACAAAACTGAGAACCCCTTTATTTTGTGAAGATTCAAAGAGGTACTACAAACCATTTTGGATTTCGAGTTCCAAATTCATCTATCTATATAGGAGAGAACAGAGTAAAACCTAAATATCAAAACTGCTACTGTAGACGAACGCTTCAACCTAGAAGAACAAAATTTGGTGAGCCAAGTGGGATTTGTGTACTTGTCATTACCACCACGTATCACAAGATTGGGTGAAAAAATATTTGCTGGTATTTCGGCAACTCTTAATTTCTTGGAAGCTTGGCAACCCCTTTCAATGAAAGTGGTTTTGCACAGTCTCTGCTTAGGGCTACTTGAAGTGGACAAAACTGATAACTGCTTTTTTTGTCAAGTTTCAAAGAGCTACTACAAACCATGTTGGATTTAGATATCCAAATTCATCTATGTATATAGGAAAGAACATAGTGAAACCTAAATATAAAAACTGCTACTGTAGACGAACGCTTAAACCTAGAAGAACAAAATTTGGTGAGCCAAGTGGGATTTGTGTACTGATCATTTCGAAAAAGTATCATCAAAATTGGGTGAAAAAATATTTGCTGGAATTTCGGAAACTCGGTATATCTTAGAAGCTTGGCAACCCCTCTCAATGAAAGTGCTATTCCACATTCTGTGCCTAGGTCTACTTCAAGAGGAAACAAACCATAGAGACAAAACTGAGAACTCCTTTATTTTGTCAAGTCAAAGAGCTACTACAAACCTTGTTGGATTTAGAGTTCCAAATTCATCTATCTATATAGGAGAGAACAGAGTTAAACCTAAATATAAAAACTGCTACTGTAGACGAACGCTTCAACCTAGAAGAACACAATTGGTGAGCCAAGTAGGATTTGTGTACTGATCATTACCACCAAGTATCATCAAGATTGGTTGAAAAAATATTTGCTGGTATTTCGGAAACTCGTTATTTCTTAGAAGCTTGGGAACCCCTCTCAATGAAAGTACTTTTCCACAGTCTGTGCCTAGGGCTACTTGAAGAGGAAACAAACCATAGAGACAAAACTGAGAACTCCTTTATTTAGTCAATTTTCAAAGAGCAACTACAAACCATGTTGGATTTTGAGTTCCAAATTCATCTATCTATATTAGAGAGAACAGAGTGAAATGTATACATAAAAACTGCTACTGTAGACGAACGCTTCAACCTAGAAGAACAAAATTTGGTGAGCCAAGTGGGATTTGTGTACTGATCATTACCACCAAGTATCATCAAGATTGGGTGAAAAAATATTTACTGGTATTTCGGAAACTCGTTAATTCTAGGAAGCTTGGCAATCCCTCTCAATGAAAGTGATTTTCCACAGTCTGTGCCCAGGGCTACTTGAAGAGGAAACAAACCATAGAGAAAAAACTGAGAACTCCTTTATTTAGTCAAGTTTCAAAGAGCTCCTACAAACCATGTTGGATTTAGAGTTCCAAATTCATCAATCTATATAGGAGAGATGAGAGTGAAACCTAAATATAAAAAATGCTACTGTAGACGAACGCCTCAACCTAGAAGAACACAATTTGTTGGGCCAAGTGGGATTTGTGTACTGATCACTACCTCCACGTATCATCAAGATTGGGTGAAAAAATATTTGCTGGTATTTCGGAAACTCGTTATTTCTTAGAAGCGGGGCAACCGCTCTCAATGGAAGTGCTTTTCCACAGTCTGTGCCTAGGGCTACTTGAAGAGGAAACAAACCATAGAGACAAAACTGAGAACTCTTTTATTTTGTCAAGTTTCAAAGAGCTACTACAAACCCTGTTGGATTTAGAGTTCCAAATTCATCTATCTTTATAAGAGGGAACAGAGTGAAACCTACATATAAAAACTGCTTCTGTAGACGAACGCTTCAACCTAGAAGTACACAATTTGGATAGCCAAGTGGGATTTGTGTACTGATCATTACCACCAAGTATCATCAAGATTGGGTGAAAAAATATTTGCTGGTATTTCGGAAACTCGTTATTTCTTAGAAGCTTGGCAACCCCTCTAATTTAATGTGATTTTCCACATTCGGCACCTAGGGCTACTTAAAGAGGAAACAAAGCATAGAGACTAAATTGAGATCTCCTTTATTTTGTCAAGTTTCAAAGAGCTACTACAAACCATGTTGGATTTAGAGTTCCAAATTCATCTATCTATATAGGAGAGATGAGAGTGAAACCTAAATATAAAAACTGCTACTGAAGACGAACGCTTCAACCTAGAAGAACACAATTTGTTGAGCCAAGTGGGATTTGTGTACTGATCATTACCACTACGTATCATCAAGATTGGGTGAAAAAATATTTGTTGCAGTTTTGGAAACTCGTTATTTCTTAGAAGTTTGGCAACCCCTCTCAATGAAAATACTTCTCCACAGTCTGTGCCTAGCGCTACTTGAAGAGGAAACAAACCATAGAGACTAAACTGAGAACTCCTTTATTTTGTCAAGTTTCAAAGAGCTCCTACAAACCATGTTGGATTTAGAGTTCCAAATTCATCAATCTACATAGGAGAGATGAGAGTGAAACCTAAATATAAAAAATACTACTGTAGACGAACGCCTCAACCTAGAAGAACACAATTTGTTGGGCCAAGTGGGATTTGTGTACTGATCACTACCTCCACGTATCATCAAGATTGGGTGAAAAAATATTTGCTGGTATTTCGGAAACTCGTTATTTCTTAGAAGCGGGGCAACCGCTCTCAATGGAAGTGCTTTTCCACAGTCTGTGCCTAGGGCTACTTGAAGAGGAAACAAACCATAGAGACAAAACTGAGAACTCCTTTATTTTGTCAAGTTTCAAAGAGCTACTACAAACCATGTTGGATTTAGAGTTCCAAATTCATCTATCTATATAGGAGAGATGAGAGTGAAACCTAAATATAAAAACTGCTACTGTAGACGAACGCTTCCACCTAGAAGAACACAATTTGGTGAGCCAAGTGGGATTTGTGTACTGATCATTACCATCAAGTATCATCAAGATTGGGTGAAAAATATTTGCAGGTATTTCAGAAATTTGTTATTTCTTAGAAGCTTGGCAACCCCTCTCAATCAAAGTGCTTTTCCACAGTCTGTGCCTAGGGCTACTTGAAGAGGAAACAAACCATAGAGACAAAACTGAGAACTCCTTTATTTTGTCAAGTTTCAAAGAGCTACTACAAACCATGTTGGATTTAGAGTTCCAAATTCATCTATCTATATAGGAGAGAACAGTGTGAAACCTAAATATAAAAACTGCTACTGTAGACGAACGCTTCAACCTAGAAGAACACAATTTGGTGAGGTAAGTGGTATTTGTGTACTGATCATTACCCGCAAGAATCATCAAGATTGGGTGAAAAAATATTTGCTGGTATTTCGGAAACTCGTTATTTCTTAGAAGCTTGGCAACCCCTCTCAATGAAAGTGCTTTTCCACAGTCTGTGCCTAGGGCTACTTGAAGAGGATACAAACCATAGAGACAAAACTGAGAACTCGTTTATTTTTTCAAGTTTCAAAGAGCTACTACAAACCATGTTGGATTTAGAGTTCCAAATTCATCTATCTATATAGGAGAGAACAGTGTGAAACCTAAATATAAAAACTGCTACTGTAGACGAACGCTTCAACCTAGAAGAACACAATTTGGTGAGGTAAGTGGGATTTGTGTACTGATCATTACCACCAAGAATCATCAAGATTGGGTGAAAAAATATTTGCTGGTATTTCGGAAACTCGTTATTTCTTAGAAGCTTGGCAACCCCTCTCAATGAAAGTGCTTTTCCACAGTCTGTGCCTAGCGCTACTTAAAGAGGAAACAAACCATAGAGACTAAACTGAGAACTCCTTTATTTTCTCAAGTTTCAAAGAGCTACTACAAACCATGTTGGATTTGGAGTTCCAAATTCATCTAACTATATAGGAGAGAACAGAGTGAAACCTAAATATAAAAACTGCTACTGTAGACGAACGCTTCAACCTAGAAGAACAAAATTTGGTGAGCCAAGTGGGATTTGTGTACTGATCATTACCACCAAGAATCATCAAGATTGGGTGAAAAAATATTTCCCAGTTTTTCGGTAACTCGTTAATTCTTAGAAGCTTGGCAATCCCTCTCAATGAAAGTGCTTCTCCACAGTCTGTGCCTAGGGCTACTTGAAGAGGAAACAAACCATAGAGACAAAACTGAGAAATCCTTTATTTTGTCACGTTTCAAAAGCTACTACAAACCATGTTAGATATAGAGTTCCAAATTCATCTATCTATATAGGAGAGAACAGAGTGAAACCTAAATATAAAAACTGCTACTGTAGACGAACGCTTCAACCTAGAAGAACACAATTTGGTGAGGTAAGTGGGATTTGTGTACTGATCATTACCATCAAGAATCATCAAGATTGGGTGAAAAAATATTTGCTGGTATTTCGGTAACTCGTTATTTCCTAGAAGCTTGGCAACCCCTCTCAATGAAAGTGCTTTTCCACAGTCTGTGCCTAGGGCTAGTTGAAGAGGAAACAAACCATAGAGACAAAACTGAGAACTCCTTTATTTTTTCAAGTTTCAAAGAGCTACTACAAACCATGTTGGATTTAGAGTTCCAATTCATCTATCTATATAGGAGAGAACAGTGTGAAACCTAAATATAAAAACTGCTACTGTAGACGAACGCTTCAACCTAGAAGAACACAATTTGGTGAGCCAAGTGGGATTTGTGTACTGATCATTACCACCAAGAATCATCAAGATTGGGTGAAAAAATATTTCCCGGTATTTTGGTAACTCGTTATTTCTTAGAAGCTTGGCAACCCCTCTCAATGAAAGTGCTTTTCCACAGTCTGTGCCTAGGGCTACTTGAAGAGGAAACAAACCATAGAGACAAAACTGAGAACTCCTTTATTTTGTCAAGTTTCAAAGAGCTACTACAAACCATGTTGGATTTAGAGTTCCAAATTCTTCTATCTATATAGGAGAGATGAGAGTGAAACCTAAATATAAAAACTGCTACTGTAGACGAACGCTACAACCTAGAAGAACAAAATTTGGTGAGCCAAGTGGGATTTGTGTCTGATCATTACCACCAAGAATCATCAACATTGGGTGAAAAAATATTTCCCAGTATTTCGGTAACTCGTTAATTCTTAGAAGCTTGGCAATCCCTCTCAATGAAAGTGCTTCTCCACAGTCTGTGCCTAGGGCTACTTGAAGAGGAAACAAACCATAGAGACAAAACTGAGAAATCCTTTATTTTGTCACGTTTCAAAAAGCTACTACAAACCATGTTAGATATAGAGTTCCAAATTCATCTATCTATATAGGAGAGAACAGAGTGAAACCTAAATATAAAAACTGCTAATGTAGACGAACGCTTCAACATAGAAGAACACAATTTGGTGAGGTAAGTGGGATTTGTGTACTGATCATTACCCGCAAGAATCATCAAGATTGGGTGAAAAAATATTTGCTGGTATTTCGGTAACTCGTTATTTCCTAGAAGCTTGGCAACCCCTCTCAATGAAAGTGCTTTTCCACAGTCTGTGCCTAGGGTTACTTGAAGAGGATACAAACCATAGAGATAAAACTGAGAACTCCTTTATTTTCTCAAGTTTCAAAGAGCTACTACAAACCATGTTGGATTTGGAGTTCCAAATTCATCTATCTATATAGGAGAGAACACAGTGAAACCTAAATATAAAAAATGCTACTGTAGACGAACGTTTCAACCTAGAAGAACAAAATTTGGTGAGCCAAGTGGGATTTGTGTTCTGATCATTACCACCAAGAATCATCAAGATTGGGTGAAAAAATATTTCCCGGTATTTTGGTAACTCGTTATTTCTTAGAAGCTTGGCAACCCCTCTCAATGAAAGTGCTTCTCCACAGTCTGTGCCTAGGGCTACTTGAAGAGGAAACAAACCATAGAGACAAAACTGAGAACTCCTTTATTTTGTCAAGTTTCAAAGAGCTACTACAAACCATGTTGGATTTAGAGTTCCAAATTCTTCTATCTATATAGGAGAGATGAGAGTGAAACCTAAATATAAAAACTGCTACTGTAGACGAACGCTACAACCTAGAAGAACAAAATTTGGTGAGCCAAGTGGGATTTGTGAATGATCATTACCACCAAGAATCATCAACTTTGGGTGAAAAAATATTTCCCAGTATTTTGGTAACTCGTTAATTCTTAGAAGCTTGGCAATCCCTCTCAATGAAAGTGCTTCTCCACAGTCTGTGCCTAGGGCTACTTGAAGAGGAAACAAACCATAGAGACAAAACTGAGAAATCCTTTATTTTGTCACGTTTCAAAAAGCTACTACAAACCATGTTAGATATAGAGTTCCAAATTCATCTATCTATATAGGAGAGAACAGAGTGAAACCTAAATATAAAAACTGCTACTGTAGACGAACGCTTCAACATAGAAGAACACAATTTGGTGAGGTAAGTGGGATTTGTGTACTGATCATTACCCGCAAGAATCATCAAGATTGGGTGAAAAATATTTGCTGGTATTTCGGTAACTCGTTATTTCCTAGAAGCTTGGCAACCCCTCTCAATGAAAGTGCTTTTCCACAGTCTGTGCCTAGGGCTACTTGAAGAGGATACAAACCATAGAGATAAAACTGAGAACTCCTTTATTTTCTCAAGTTTCAAAGAGCTACTACAAACCATGTTGGATTTGGAGTTCCAAATTCATCTATCTATATAGGAGAGAACACAGTGAAACCTAAATATAAAAAATGCTACTGTAGACGAACGTTTCAACCTAGAAGAACAAAATTTGGTGAGCCAAGTGGGATTTGTGTACTGATCATTACCACCAAGAATCATCAAGATTGGGTGAAAAAATATTTCCCGGTATTTTGGTAACTCGTTATTTCTTAGAAGCTTGGCAACCCCTCTCAATGAAAGTGCTTCTCCACAGTCTGTGCCTAGGGCTACTTGAAGAGGAAAACAAACCATAGAGAGAAAACTGAGAACTCCTTTATTTTGTCAAGTTTCAAAGAGCTACTACAAACCATGTTGGATTTAGAGTTCCAAATTCTTCTATCTATATAGGAGAGATGAGAGTGAAACCTAATTATAAAAACTGCTACTGTAGACGAACGCTACAACCTAGAACACAATTTGGTGAGCCAAGTGGGATTTGTGTCTGATCATTACCACCACGTATCATCAACATTGGGTGAAAAAATATTTGCTGGTGTTTCAGAAACTCGTTATTTCTTAGAAGCTTGGCAACCCCTCTTAATGAAAGTGCTCTTCCACAATCTGTGCCTAGGGCTACATGAAGAGGAAACAAACCATACAGACAAAACTGAGACCTCCTTTATTTTGTCAAGTTTCAAAGAGCTACTACAAACCATGTTGGATTTACAGTTCCAAATTAATGTATCTATATAGGAGAGAGGAGAGTGAAACCTAAATATAAAAACTGGTACTGAAGACGAACGCTTCAACCTAGAAGAACACAATTTGGTGAGCCAAGTTGGATTTGTGTACTGATCATTACCATCAAGAATCATCAAGATTGGGTGAAAAAATATTTGCTGGTATTTCGGAAACTCGTTATTTCTTAGAAGCTTGGCAACCCCTCTCAATGAAATTGCATTTCCACAGTCTGTGCCTAGGGCTAGTTGAAGAGGAAACAAACCATAGAGATAAAACTGAGAACTCCTTTATTTTTTCAAGTTTCAAAGAGCTACTACAAACCATGTTGGATTTAGAGTTCCAAATTCATCTATCTATATAGGAGAGAACAGTGTGAAACCTAAATATAAAAACTGCTACTGTAGACGAACGCTTCAACCTAGAAGAACACAATTTGGTGAGGTAAGTGGGATTTGTGTACTAATCATTACCACCAAGAATCATCAAGATTGGGTGAAAAAAATATTTGCTGGTATTTCGGAAACTCGTTATTTCTTAGAAGCTTGGCAACCCCTCTCAATGAAAGTGCTTTTCCACAGTCTGTGCCTAGCGCTACTTGAAGAGGAACAAACCATAGAGACTAAACTGAGAACTCCTTTATTTTCTCAAGTTTCAAAGAGCTACTACAAACCATGTTGGATTTGGAGTTCCAAATTCATCTAACTATATAGGAGAGAACAGAGTGAAACCTAAATATAAAAACTGCTACTGTAGACGAACGCTTCAACCTAGAAGAACAAAATTTGGTGAGCCAAGTGGGATTTGTGTACTGATCATTACCACCAAGAATCATCAAGATTGGGTGAAAAAATATTTCCCGGTATTTCGGTAACTCGTTAATTCTTAGAAGCTTGGCAATCCCTCTCAATGAAAGTGCTTCTCCACAGTCTGTGCCTAGGGCTACTTGAAGAGGAAACAAACCATAGAGACAAAACTGAGAAATCCTTTATTTTGTCACGTTTCAAAAAGCTACTACAAACCATGTTAGATATAGAGTTCCAAAATCATCTATCTATATAGGAGAGAACAGAGTGAAACCTAAATATAAAAACTGCTACTGTAGACGAACGCTTCAACCTAGAAGAACACAATTTGGTGAGGTAAGTGGGATTTGTGTACTGATCATTACCCGCAAGAATCATCAAGATTGGGTGAAAAAATATTTGCTGGTATTTCGGTAACTCGTTATTTCGTAGAAGCTTGGCAACCCCTCTCAATGAAAGTGCTTTTCCACAGTCTGTGCTAGGGCTACTTGAAGAGGATACAAACCATAGAGACAAAACTGAGAACTCCTTTATTTTCTCAAGTTTCAAAGAGCTACTACAAACCATGTTGGATTTGGAGTTCCAAATTCATCTAACTATATAGGAGAGAACACAGTGAAACCTAAATATAAAAACTGCTACTGTAGACGAACGTTTCAACCTAGAAGAACAAAATTTGGTGAGCCAAGTGGGATTTGTGTACTGATCATTACCACCAAGAATCATCAAGATTGGGTGAAAAAATATTTCCCGGTATTTTGGTAACTCGTTATTTCTTAGAAGCTTGGCAACCCCTCTCAATGAAAGTGCTTCTCCACAGTCTGTGCCTAGGGCTACTGGAAGAGAAAACAAACCATAGAGACAAAACTGAGAACTCCTTTATTTTGTCAAGTTTCAAAGAGCTACTACAAACCATGTTGGATTTAGAGTTCCAAATTCTTCTATCTATATAGGAGAGATGAGAGTGAAACCTAAATATAAAAACTGCTACTGTAGACGAACGCTACAACCTAGAAGAACACAATTTGGTGAGCCAAGTGGGATTTGTGTCTGATCATTACCACCACGTATCATCAACATTGGGTGAAAAAATATTTGCTGGTGTTTCAGAAACTCGTTATTTCTTAGAAGCTTGGCAACCCCTCTTAATGAAAGTGCTCTTCCACAATCTGTGCCTAGGGCTACATGAAGAGGAAACAAACCATACAGACAAAACTGAGACCTCCTTTATTTTGTCAAGTTTCAAAGAGCTACTACAAACCATGTTGGATTTACAGTTCCAAATTAATGTATCTATATAGGAGAGAGGAGAGTGAAACCTAAATATAAAAACTGCTACTGAAGGCGAACGCTTCAACCTAGAAGAACACAATTTGGTGAGCCAAGTTGGATTTGTGTACTGATCATTACCACCAAGAATCATCAAGATTGGGTGAAAAAATATTTGCTGGTATTTCGGAAACTCGTTATTTCTTAGAAGCTTGGCAACCCCTCTCAATGAAAGTGCTTTTCCACAGTCTGTGCCTAGCGCTACTTGAAGAGGAAACAAACCATAGAGACTAAACTGAGAACTCCTTTATTTTCTCAAGTTTCAAAGAGCTACTACAAACCATGTTGGATTTGGAGTTCCAAATTCATCTAACTATATAGGAGAGAACAGAGTGAAACCTAAATATAAAAACTGCTACTGTAGACGAACGCTTCAACCTAGAAGAACAAAATTTGGTGAGCCAAGTGGGATTTGTGTACTGATCATTACCACCAAGAATCATCAAGATTGGGTGAAAAAATATTTCCCGGTATTTCGGTAACTCGTTAATTCTTAGAAGCTTGGCAATCCCTCTCAATGAAAGTGCTTCTCCACAGTCTGTGCCTAGGGCTACTTGAAGAGGAAACAAACCATAGAGACAAAACTGAGAAATCCTTTATTTTGTCACGTTTCAAAAAGCTACTACAAACCATGTTAGATATAGAGTTCCAAAAACATCTATCTATATAGGAGAGAACAGAGTGAAACCTAAATATAAAAACTGCTACTGTAGACGAACGCTTCAACCTAGAAGAACAAAATTTGGTGAGCCAAGTGGGATTTGTGTACTGATCATTACCACCACGTATCATCAAGATTGGGTGAAAAAATATTTGCTGGTGTTTCGGAATCTCGTTATTTCTTAGAAGCTTGGCAACCCCTCTCAATGAAAGTGCTCTTCCACAGTCTGTGCCTAGGGCTACTTGAAGAGGAAACAAACCATAGAGACAAAACTGAGAACTCCTTCATTTTGTCAAGTTTCGAAGAGCTACTACAAACCATGTTGGATTTAGAGTTCCAAATTCATGTATCTATATAGGAGAGATGAGAGTGAAACCTAAAAATAAAAACTGCTACTGAAGACGAACGCTTCAACCTAGGAGAACACAATTTGGTGAGCCAAGTGGGATTTGTGTACTGATCATTACCACCAAGTATTATCAAGATTGGGTGAAAAAATATTTCCTGGTGTTTCGGAAACTCGTTATTTCTTAGAAGCTTGGCAACCCCTCTCAATGTAAGTGATTTTCCAGAGTCTGTGCCTAGGGCTACTTGAAGAGGAAACAAACCATAGAGACTAAACTGAGAACTCCTTTATTTTCTCAAGTTTCAAAGAGCTACTACAAACCATGCTGGATTTAGAGTTCCAAATTCATCAATCTATATAGGAGAGATGAGAGTGAAACCTAAATATAAGAACTGATACTGTAGACGAACGCTTCAACCTAGAAGAACACAATTTGGTGAGCCAAGTGGGATTTGTGTACTGATCATTACCACCAAGTATTATCAAGATTGGGTGAAAAAATATTTCCTGGTGTTTCGGAAACTCGTTATTTCTTAGAAGCTTGGCAACCCCTCTCAATGTAAGTGATTTTCCAGAGTCTGTGCCTAGGGCTACTTGAAGAGGAAACAAACCATAGAGACTAAACTGAGAACTCCTTTATTTTCTCAAGTTTCAAAGAGCTACTACAAACCATGTTGGATTTGGAGTTCCAAATTCATCTATCTATATAAGAGAGAACAGAGTGAAACCTACATATAAAAACTGCCTCTGTAGGTGAACGCTTCAACCTAGAAGAACACAATTTGGTGAGCCAAGTGGGATTTGTGTACTGATCATTACCACCACGTATCATCAAGATTGGGTGAAAAAAATATTTGCTGGTATTTCGGAAACTCGTTATTTCTTAGTAGCTTGGCTACCCCTCTCAATGAAAGTGCTTTTCCACAGTCTGTGCCTAGGGCTACTTGAAGAGGAAACAAACCATAGAGAGTAAACTGAGACTCCTTTATTTTCTCAAGTTTCAAAGAGCTACTAAAAACCATGTTGGATTTAGAGTTCCAAATTCATCTATCTATATAGGAGAGAACATAGTGAAACCTAAATATAAAAACTGCTACTGTAGACGAACGCTTCCACCTAGAAGAACACAATTTGGTGAGCCAAGTGGGATTTGTGTACTGATTATTACCACCAAGAATCATCAAGATTGGGTGAAAAAATATTTGCTGGTATTTCGGAAACTCGTTATTTTTTAGAAGCTTTGCAACCCCTCTCAATGAAAGTGCTTTTCCGCAGTCTGTGTCGAGGGCTACTTGAAGAGGAAACAAACCATAGAGACAAAACTGAGATCTCTTTTATTTTGTCAAGTTTCAAAGAGCTACTACAAACCATGTTGGATTTAGAGTTCCAAATCCATCTACCTGTTTAGGAGAGAACAGTGTGAAACCTAAATATAAAAACTGCTACTGAAGACGAACGCTTCAACTTAGAAGAACACAATTTGGAGAGCCAAGTGGGATTTGTGTACTGATCATTACCACCAAGTATCATCAAGATTGGGTAAAAAAATATTTGCTGGTATTTTGGAAACTCGTTAATTCTTAGAAGCTTGGCAACGCCTCTCAAAGAAAGTGCTCTTCCACAGTCTGTGCCTAGGGCTACTTGAAGAGGAAACAAACCACAGAGACAAACCTGAGAACTCCTTTATTTTGTCAAGTTTCAAAGAGCTACTACAAACCATTTTGGATTTAGAGTTCCAAATTCATCTATCTATATAGGAGAGAACAGAGTGAAACCTAAAAATAAAAACTGCTACTGTAAACGAACTCTTAAACCTAGAAGAGCAAAATTTGGGGAGCCAAGTGGGATTTGTGTATTTGTCATTGCCACCACGTATCATCAAGATTCGGTGAAATAATATTTGCTGGTATTTCGGAAACTCGTTAATTCTTAGAAGCTTGGCAACGCCTCCCAATGAAAGTGCTCTTCCACAGTCTGTGCGTAGGGCTACATGAAGAGGAAACAAACCAAAGAGACAAACCTGAGAACTCCTTTATTTTGTCAAGTATCAAAGAGCTACTACAAACCATGCTCTATTTACAGTTCCAAATTCATCTATCTATACAGGAGAGAACAAACTGAAACCTAAAAACAAAAACTGGTACTGTAAACGAATGCTTAAAACTAGATGAACAAAATTTGGTGAGTCATGTGGAATTTGTGTACCGATCACTACCACCAAGTATCATCTAGATTGGGTGAAAAAATATTTGCTGGTATTTTGGAAACTCATTATTTCTTGGAAGCTTGGCACCCCTTTCAATGAAAGTGCTTTTCCACATTCTGTGCCTAGGGGTACTTCAAGAGGAAACAAACCATAGAGACAAAACTGAGAACAACTTTATTTTGTCAAGTTTCAAAGAGCTACTACAAACCATGTTGGATTTAGAGTTCCAAATTCATCTATCTATATAGGAGAGAACAAAGTGAAACCTAAAAATAAAAACTGCTACTGTAACAGAACGCTTCAACTGAGAAGAACAAAATTAGGGGAGCCATGTGGGATTTGTGTACTTGTCATAACCACCACGTATCATCAAGATTGGGTGAAAAAATATTTGCTGGTATTTCGAAAACTCGTAATTTGTTGGAAGCTTGGCAACCCCTCTCAATGAAAGTGCTTTTCCACAGTCTGTGCCTAGGGCTACTTGAAAGAGAAACAAACCATAGAGACTAAACTGAGAACTCCTTTATTTTGTCAAGTTTCAAAGAGCTACTACAAACCATGTTGGATTTAGAGTTCCAAATTCATCTATCTATATAAGAGAGAACAGAGTGAAACCTCCATATAAAAACTGCGGCTGTAGACGAACGCTTCAACCTAGAAGTACACAATTTGTTGAGCCAAGTGGGATTAGTGTACTGTTCATTACCACCACGTATCATCAAGATTGGGTGAAAAAATATTTGCTGCTATTTCGGAAACTCGTTATTTCTTAGAAGCTTGGCAACCCCTCTCATTGACAGTGCTTTTCCACAGTCTGTGCAGAGGGCTACTTGAAGAGGAAAAACCGTAGAGACTAAACTGAGAACTCCTTTATTTTGTCAAGTTCAAAAGGCTACTACAAACCATGTTGGATTTAGAGTTCCAAATTCATCTATCTATATAGGAGAGAACACAGTGAAAACTAAAAATAAAAACTGCTACTGTAAACGAATGCTCAAACCTAGAAAAACAAAATTTGGTGAGCCAAGTGGTATTTGTGTCCTTGTAACTAACACCACGTATCATCAAGATTGGGTGAAAAAATATTTGCTGGTATTTCTGAAACTCGTAATTTCTTGGAAGCTTGGCAACCCCTCTTAATTTAAGTGCTTTTCCACACTCTGTGACTAGGGCTACTTGAAGAGGAAACAAACCATAGAGATTAAAGTGAGAACTCCTTTATTTTGTCAAGTTTTAAAGAGCTACTATAAACCATGTTGGAATTAGAGTTCCAAATTTATCTATCTATATATGAGAGAACAGAGTGAAACCTAAATATAAAAACTGCTACTGTAGACGAACGCTTTAACATAGAAGAGCAAATTTTATGAGTCAAGTGGGATTGGTGTACTGATCATTACCACCACGTATCATCAAGATTGGGTGAAAAAATAATTGCTGGTATTTCGGAAACTCGTTATTTCTTAGAAGCGTGGAAACCCCTCTCAATGAAAGTGCTTTTCCACAGTCTGTGCCTAGGGCTACTTGAAGAGGAAACAAACCATAGAGACTAAATTGAGAATTCCTTTATTTTGACAAGTTGTAAAGAGGTACTAGAAAACATGTTGGATTTAGAGTTCCAAATTCAAATATCTATATAAGAGAGAACAAAGTGAAACCTAAGTATAAAAACTGCTACTTTAGACGAAAGCTTCAACCTAAAAGAACAACATTTGGTGAGCCAAGTGGGATTTGTGTATTGATCATTACTAAGAAATATCATCAAGATTGTGTTAAAAAGAATTTCCTGGTATATGGGAAACTCGTTATTTCTTAGAAGCGTGGCAACCCCTCTCAATGAAAGTGCCTTTCCACAGTCTGTGCCTAGGGCTACTTGAAGAGAAAACAAACCATAGAGAAACAACCTAGAACTCCTTTATTTTGTCAAGTTTCAAAGAGCAACTACAAACCCTGTTGGATTCAGAGTTCCAAATTCATCTCTCTTTATAAGAGGGAACAGAGTGAAACCTACATATAAAAACAGCTTCTGTAGACAAACGCTTCAACCTAGAAGTACACAATTTGGTTAGCCAAGTGGGATTTGTGTACTGATCATTACCACCACGTATCATCAAGATTGGGTGAAAAAATATTTGCTGGTATTTCGGAAACTCGTTATTTCTTAGAAGCTTGGCAACACCTCTCAATGAAAGTGCTTTTCCACAGTCTGTGCCTAGGGATACTTGAAGAGGAAAAACCCTAGAGACTATACTGAGAACTTTTTTATTCTGTCAAGTTTCAAAGAGCTACTACAAACCATTTTGGATTTAGAGTTCCAAATTAATCTCTCTAAATAGGAGAGAACAGAGTGAAACCTAAAAATAAAAACTTATACTGTAAACAAACGCTTCAATCTGGAAGAACAAAATTTAGTGAGCCAAGTGGGATTAGTGTACTTGTCATTACCACCACATATCATCAAGATTGGGTGAAAAAATACTTGCTGGCAATTCAGAAACTTGTAATTTCTTGGAAGCTTGGCAACCCCTCTCAATGAAAGTGGTTTTCCACAGTCTGTGCCTAGTGCTACTTGAAGAGAAAACAAACCATAGAGACTAAACTGAGAACTCCTTTATTTTGTCAAGTTTCAAAGAGCTACTACAAACCATGTTGGATTTAGAGTTCCAAATTCATCTATCTATATAGGAGAGAACAGAGTAAAACCTAAATATAAGAACTGCTACTGTAAACGATCGCTTCAACCTAGAAGAACAAAATTTGGTGAGCCAAGTGGGATTTGTGTACTGATCATTACCACCAAGTATCATCAAGATTGGGTGAAAAAATATTTGCTGGTATTTCGGAAACTCGTAATTTCTTAGAAGCTTGGCAACCCCTCTCAATGAAAGTGCTTTTCCACAGTCTGTGCCTAGGGCTACTTGAAGATCAAACAAACCATAGAGACAAAACTGAGATCTCCTTTATTTTGTCAAGTTTCAAAGAGCTACTACAAACCATGTTGGATTTTGAGTTCCAAATTCATCTATCTACATGAGTGAAACCTAAATATAAAAACTGCTACTGTAGACGAACGCTTCAACATAGAAGAACACAATTTGGTGAGCCAAGTGGGATTTGTGTACTGATCATTACCACCACGTATCATCAAGATTCAGTGAAAAAATATTTGCTGGTGTTTTGGAAACTCGTTATTTCATAGAAGCTTGGCAACCCCTCTCAATGTAAGTGCTTTTCCAAAGTCTGTGCCTAGGGCTACTTGAAGAGGTAACAAACCATGGAGACAAAACTGAGAACTCCTTTATTTTGTCAAGTTTCAAAGCGCTACTACAAACCATGTAGGATTTAGAGTTCCAAATTCATCTATCTATATAGGAGAGAACAGAGGGAAACCTAAATATAAAAACTGTTACTGAAGACGAACGCTTCAACCTAGAAGAACACAATTTGTTGAGCCAAGTGGGATTTGTGCACTGATCATTACCACCACGTATCATCAAGATTGGGTGAAAAAAATATTTGCTGGTATTTCGGAAATCGTAATTTCTTGGAAGCTTGGAAAACCCTCTTAATGAAAGTGCTTTTCCACAGACTCTGCCTAGGGCTACTTGAAGAGGAAACAAACCATAGAGACTAAACTGAGAACTCCTTAATTTTCTCAAGTTTCAAAGAGCTACTACAAACCATGTTGCATTTGGAGTTCCAAATTCATCTATCTATAAAGCAGAGAAGAGAGTGAAACCTAAATATACAAACTGCTTCTGTAGACGAACGTTTCAACCAAGAAGAACAAAATTTGGAGAGCCAAGTGTGATTTGTGTACTGATCATTACCACCAAGAATCATCAAGATTAGGTGAAAAAATATATCCCGGTATTTCGGTAATTTGTTATTTCTTAGAAGATTGGCAACCCCTCTCAAGAAAGTGCTTTTCCACTCTCTTGCCTAGGGCTACTTGAAGAGGAAACGAACCATAGAGACAAAACTGAGAACTCCTTTATTTTGTCAAGTTTCAAAGAGCTACTACAAACCATGTTGGATTTAGAGTTCCAAATTCATCTATCTATATAGGAGAGATGAGAGTGAAACCTAAATATAAAAATTGCTACTCTACACGAACGCTTCAACCTAGAAGAACACAATTTGTTGAGCCAAGTGGGATTTGTGCACTGATCATTACCACAATGTATCATCAAAATTGGTTGAAAAAATATTTGCTGGTGTTTTGGAAACTCGTTATTTCTTAGAAGCTGGGCCACCCCTCTCAATGAAAGTACTTTTCCACAGTCTGTGCCTAGGGCTACTTGAAGAGGAAACAAACCATAGAGACAAAACTGAGAACTACTATACTTTGTCATGTTTCAAAGAGCTACTACAAACCATGTTGGATTTAGAGTTCCAAATTCATCTATCTATATAGGAGAGAACAGAGTGAAACCTAAATATGAAAACTGCTACTGTAGACGAACGCTTCAACTTAGAAGAACACAATTTGGTGAGCCAAGTGGGATTTGTGTCCTGATCATTACCACCACGTATCATCAAGATTGGGTGAAAAAAAATTGGCTGGTATTTCGGGAACTCGTTATTTCTTAGAAGCTTGGCAACCATTCTCAATGATAGTGCTTTTCCACAGTCTGTGCCTAGGGCTACTTGAAGAGGAAATAAACCATAGAGACAAAACGGAGAACTCCTTTATTTTGTCAAGTTTCAAAGAGCTACTGCAAACCATGTTGAATTTAGAGTTCCAAATTCATCTATCTATATAGGAGAGAACAGAGTGAAACCTAAATATAAAAACTGCTACTGTAGACGAACGCTTCAACCTAGAAGAACACAATTTGGTGAGCCAAGTGGGATTTGTGTACTGATCATTACCATCAAGTATCATCAAGATTGCGGGAAAAATTATTTGCTGGTATTTCGGAAACTCATAATTTCTTAGACGCTTGGCAACCCCTGTCAATGAAAGTGCTTTTCCAAAGTCTGTGCAAAGGGTTACTTGAAAAGGACACAAAGCATAGAGACAAAACTGAAAACTCCTTTATTTTGTCAAGTTTCAAAGAGCTACTACAAACCATGTTGGATATAGAGTTCCAAATTCATCTATCTATATAGGAGAGAACAGAGTGAAACCTAAATATGAAAACTGCTACTGTAGACGAACGCTTCAACTTAGAAGAACACAATTTGGTGAGCCAAGTGGGATTTGTGTACTGATCATTACCACCACGTATCATCAAGATTGGGTGAAAAAAAATTGGCTGGTATTTCGGGAACTCGTTATTTCTTAGAAGCTTGGCAACCATTCTCAATGATAGTGCTTTTCCACAGTCTGTGCCTAGGGCTACTTGAAGAGGAAATAAACCATAGAGACAAAACGGAGAACTCCTTTATTTTGTCAAGTTTCAAAGAGCTACTGCAAACCATGTTGAATTTAGAGTTCCAAATTCATCTATCTATATAGGAGAGAACAGAGTGAAACCTAAATATAAAAACTGCTACTGTAGACGAACGCTTCAACCTAGAAGAACACAATTTGGTGAGCCAAGTGGGATTTGTGTACTGATCATTACCATCAAGTATCATCAAGATTGCGGGAAAAATTATTTGCTGGTATTTCGGAAACTCATAATTTCTTAGACGCTTGGCAACCCCTGTCAATGAAAGTGCTTTTCCAAAGTCTGTGCAAAGGGTTACTTGAAAAGGACACAAAGCATAGAGACAAAACTGAAAACTCCTTTATTTTGTCAAGTTTCAAAGGGCTACTACAAACCATGTTGGATATAGAGTTCCAAATTCATCTATCTATATAAGAGAGAACAGAGTGAAACCTACATATAAAAACTACTGCTGTAGATGAACGCTTCAACCTAGAAGAACACAATTTGGTGAGCCAAGTGGGATTTGTGTACTGATCTTTACCACCACGTATCATCAAGATTGGGTGAAAAAATATTTGCTGGTATATCGGAAACTCGTTATTTCTTAGAAGCTTGGCAAGGGCTCTCAATGGAAGTGCTTTTCCACAGTCTGTGCCTAGGGCTAATTGAAGTGGAAACAAACCATAGAGACAAAACTGAGAACTCATTAATTTGTCAAGTTTCAAAGAGCTACTAGAAAGCATGTTGGATTTAGAGTTCCTAATTCATCTATCTGTATAGGAGAGAACAGAGGGAAACCTAAAAATCAAAACTGCTACTGTAGACGAACGCTTCAACCTAGAAGAACACAATTTGGTGAGCCAAGTGGGATTTGTGTACTGATCATTACCACCACGTATCATCAAGATTGGGTGAAAAAATATTTGCTGGTATTTCGGAAACTCGTAATTTCTTAGTCGCTTGGCAACCCCTCTCAATGAAAGTGCTTTTCCACAGTCTGTGAATAGGGCTACTTGAAAAGGAAACAAACGATAGAAACAAAACTGAAAACTCCTTTATTTTGTCAAGTTTCAAAGAGCTACTAAAAACCATGTTGGATTTCGAGTTCCAAATTCATCTATCTATATAGGAGAGAACAGAGTGAAACCTAAATATAAAAACTGCTTCTGTAGACGAACGCTTCAACCTAGAAGAACACAATTTGGTGAGCCAAGTGGGATTTGTGTACTGATCATTACCACCACGTATCATCAAGATTGGGTGAAAAAATATTTGCTGCTATTTCGGAAACTTGTTATTTCTTAGAAGATTGGCAACCGCTCTCAATGGAAGTGCTTTTCCACAGTCTGTGCCTTGGGCAACTTGAAGAGGAAACAAACCATAGAGACAAAACTGAGAACACCTTTATATTGTCAAGTTTCAAAGAGCTACTACAAACCATGTTGGATTTAGAGTTCCAAATTCATCTATCTATATAGGACAGAACAGAGGGAAACCTAAATATAAAAACTGCTACTGTAGACGAACGCTTCAACCTAGAAGAACACAATTTGGTGAACCAAGTGGAATTTGTGTACTGATCATTACCACCATGTATCATCGAGATTGGGTGAAAAAATATTTGCTGGTATTTCAAAAACTCGTAATTTCTTAGATGCTTGGCAACCCCTCTCAATGAAAGTGCTTTTCCACAGTCTGTGCCTAGGGCTACTTGAAGAGGAAACAAACCATAGAGACTAAAATGAGAACTTCTTTATTTTCTCAAGTTTCAAAGAGCTACTACAAACCATGTTGGATTTGGAGTTCCAAATTCATCTAACTATATAGGAGAGAACAGAGTGAAACCTAAATATAAAAACTGCTACTGTAGACGAACGTTTCAACATAGAAGCACAAAATTTGGTGAGCCAAGTGGGATTTGTGTACTGATCATTACCACCAAGAATCATCAGGATTGGGTGAAAAAATATATCCCGGTATTTCGGTAACTCGTTATTTCTTAGAAGCTTGGCAACCCCTCTCAATGAAAGTGCCTCTCCACAGTCTGTGCCTAGGGCTACTTGAAGAGGAAAAATCCATAGAGACAAAACTGAGAACTCCTTCATTTTGTCAAGTCAAAAAGCTACTACAAACCATGTTGGATATAGAGTTCCAAATTCATCAATCTATATAGGAGAGATGAGAGTGAAACCTAAATATATAAACTGCTACTGTAGACGAACGCTTCAACCTAGAAGAACACAATTTGGTGAGCCAAGTGAGATTTGTGTACTGATCATTACCACCACGTATCATCATGATTGGGTGAAAAAATATTTGCTGGTATTTCGGAAACTCGTAATTTCTTAGACGCTTGGCAACCCCTCTCAATGAAAGTGCTTTTCCACAGTCTGTGCTTGGGCTACTTGAAAAGGACAGAAACCATAGAGACAAAACTGAAAACTCCTTTATTTTGTCAAGTTTCAAAGAGCTACTACAAACCATGTTGGATTTAGAGTTCCAAATTCATCTATCTATATAAGAGAGAACAGAGTGAAACCAACATATATAAACTGCTGCTGTAGATGAACGCTTCAACCTAGAAGAACACAATTTGGTGAGCCAAGTGGGATTTGTGTACTGATCATTACCACCACGTATCATCAAGATTGGGTGAAAAAATATTTGCTGGTATTTCAGAAACTCGTTATTTCTTAGAAACTTGGCAACCCCTCTCAATGAAAGTGCTTTTCCACAGTCTGTGCCTAGGGCTACTTGAAGAGGAAACAAACCATAGAGACTAAACTGAGAACTCCTTTATTTTATCAAGTTTCAAAGAGCTACTACAAACCATGTTGGATTTAGAGTTCCAAATTCATCTATCTGTATAGGAGAGATCAGAGTGAAACCTAAATATAAAAACTGCTACTGTAGACGAACGTTTCAACCTAGAAGAACACAATGTGGTGAGCCAAGTGGGATTTGTGTACTGATCATTACCACCAAGAATCATCAAGATTGGGTGAAAAAATATTTGCCGGTATTTCGGTAACTCGATATTTCTTAGAAGCTTGGCAACCCCTCTCAATGAAAGTGCTTTTCCACAGTCTGTGCCTAGGGCTACTTGAAGAGGAAACAAATCATAGAGACAAAAGTGAGAACTCCTTTATTTTGTCAAGTTTCAAAGAGCTACTACAAACCATGTTGAATTTAGAGTTCCAAATTCATCTATCTATATAGGAGAGATGAGAGTGAAACCTAAATATTAAAACTGCTACTGTAGACGAACGCTTCAACCTAGAAGAACACAATTTGGTGAGCCAAGTGGAATTTGTGTACTGATCTTTACCACGACGTATCATCAAGATTGGGTGAAAAAATATTTGCTGGTATTTCGGAAACTCGTTATTTCTTAGAAGCTTGGCAACCCCTCTCAATTAAAGTGCTTTTCCACAGTCTGTGCATAGGGTTACTTGAAAAAGACACAAAGCATAGAGACAAAACTGAAAACTCCTTTATTTTGTCAAGTTTCAAAGAGCTACTACAAACCATGTTGGATATAGAGTTCCAAATTCATCTATCTATATAAGAGAGAACAGAGTGAAACCTACAAATAAAAACTGCTGCTGTAGATGAACGCTTCAAACTAGAAGAACACAATTTGGTGAGCCAAGTGGGATTTGTGTACTGATCATTACCACCATGTATCATCAAGATTGGGTGAAAAAATATTTGCTGGTATTTCGGAAACTCTTTATTTCTTAGAAGCTTGGCAACCGCTCTAAACGGAAGTGCTTTTCCACAGTCTGTGCCTAGGGCTACTTGAAGTGGAAACAAACCATAGAGACAAAACTGAGAACTCATTTATTTTGACATGTTTCAAAGAGCTACTAGAAACCATGTTGGATTTAGAGTTCCTAATTCATCTATCTGTATAGGAGAGAAGAGAGGGAAACCTAAATATCAAAACTGCTAATGTAGACGAACGCTTCAACCTAGAAGAACACAATTTGCTGAGCCAAGTGGGATTTGTGTACTGATCATTACCACCATGTATCATCAAGATTGGGTGAAAAAATATTTGCTGGTATTTCGGAAACTCGTAATTTCTTAGACGCTTGGAAACCCCTCTCAATGAAAGTGCTTTTCCACAGTCTGTGCCTAGGGCTACTTGAAAAGGAAACAAACCATAGAGACAAAACTGAAAACTCCTTTATTTTGTCAAGTTTCAAAGAGCTACTACAAACCATGTTGGATTTCGAGTTCCAAATTCATCTATCTATATAGGACAGAACAGAGGGAAACCTAAATATAAAAACTGCTACTGTAGACGAACGCTTCAACCTAGAAGAACACAATTTGGTGAACCAAGTGGAATTTGTGTACTGATCATTACCACCATGTATCATCGAGATTGGGTGAAAAAATATTTGCTGGTATTTCAAAAACTCGTAATTTCTTAGATGCTTGGCAACCCCTCTCAATGAAAGTGCTTTTCCACAGTCTGTGCCTAGGGCTACTTGAAGAGGAAACAAACCATAGAGACTAAAATGAGAACTTCTTTATTTTCTCAAGTTTCAAAGAGCTACTACAAACCATGTTGGATTTGGAGTTCCAAATTCATCTAACTATATAGGAGAGAACAGAGTGAAACCTAAATATAAAAACTGCTACTGTAGACGAAAGTTTCAACATAGAAGCACAAAATTTGGTGAGCCAAGTGGGATTTGTGTACTGATCATTACCACCAAGAATCATCAGGATTGGGTGAAAAAATATATCCCGGTATTTCGGTAACTCGTTATTTCTTAGAAGCTTGGCAACCCCTCTCAATGAAAGTGCTTCTCCACAGTCTGTGCCTAGGGCTACTTGAAGAGGAAAAATCCATAGAGACAAAACTGAGAACTCCTTCATTTTGTCAAGTTTCAAAAAGCTACTACAAACCATGTTGGATTTAGAGTTCCAAATTCATCAATCTATATAGGAGAGATGAGAGTGAAACCTAAATATATAAACTGCTACTGTAGACGAACGCTTCAACCTAGAAGAACACAATTTGGTGAGCCAAGTGAGATTTGTGTACTGATCATTACCACCACGTATCATCATGATTGGGTGAAACAATATTTGCTGGTATTTCGGAAACTCGTAATTTCTTAGACGCTTGGCAACCCCTCTCAATGAAAGTGCTTTTCCACAGTCTGTGCTTGGGCTACTTGAAAAGGACAGAAACCATAGAGACAAAACTGAAAACTCCTTTATTTTGTCAAGTTTCAAAGAGCTACTACAAACCATGTTGGATTTAGAGTTCCAAATTCATCTATCTATATAAGAGAGAACAGAGTGAAACCAACATATATAAACTGCTGCTGTAGATGAACGCTTCAACCTAGAAGAACACAATTTGGTGAGCCAAGTGGGATTTGTGTACTGATCATTACCACCACGTATCATCAAGATTGGGTGAAAAAATATTTGCTGGTATTTCAGAAACTCGTTATTTCTTAGAAACTTGGCAACCCCTCTCAATGAAAGTGCTTTTCCACAGTCTGTGCCTAGGGCTACTTGAAGAGGAAACAAACCATAGAGACTAAACTGAGAACTCCTTTATTTTATCAAGTTTCAAAGAGCTACTACAAACCATGTTGGATTTAGAGTTCCAAATTCATCTATCTGTATAGGAGAGATCAGAGTGAAACCTAAATATAAAAACTGCTACTGTAGACGAACGTTTCAAACTAGAAGAACACAATGTGGTGAGCCAAGTGGGATTTGTGTACTGATCATTACCACCAAGAATCATCAAGATTGGGTGAAAAAATATTTGCCGGTATTTCGGTAACTCGATATTTCTTAGAAGCTTGGCAACCCCTCTCAATGAAAGTGCTTTTCCACAGTCTGTGCCTAGGGCTACTTGAAGAGGAAACAAATCATAGAGACAAAAGTGAGAACTCCTTTATTTTGTCAAGTTTCAAAGAGCTACTACAAACCATGTTGAATTTAGAGTTCCAAATTCATCTATCTATATAGGAGAGATGAGAGTGAAACCTAAATATTAAAACTGCTACTGTAGACGAACGCTTCAACCTAGAAGAACACAATTTGGTGAGCCAAGTGGAATTTGTGTACTGATCTTTACCACGACGTATCATCAAGATTGGGTGAAAAAATATTTGCTGGTATTTCGGAAACTCGTTATTTCTTAGAAGCTTGGCAACCCCTCTCAATTAAAGTGCTTTTCCACAGTCTGTGCATAGGGTTACTTGAAAAAGACACAAAGCATAGAGACAAAACTGAAAACTCCTTTATTTTGTCAAGTTTCAAAGAGCTACTACAAACCATGTTGGATATAGAGTTCCAAATTCATCTATCTATATAAGAGAGAACAGAGTGAAACCTACAAATAAAAACTGCTGCTGTAGATGAACGCTTCAAACTAGAAGAACACAATTTGGTGAGCCAAGTGGGATTTGTGTACTGATCATTACCACCATGTATCATCAAGATTGGGTGAAAAAATATTTGCTGGTATTTCGGAAACTCTTTATTTCTTAGAAGCTTGGCAACCGCTCTAAACGGAAGTGCTTTTCCACAGTCTGTGCCTAGGGCTACTTGAAGTGGAAACAAACCATAGAGACAAAACTGAGAACTCATTTATTTTGTCATGTTTCAAAGAGCTACTAGAAACCATGTTGGATTTAGAGTTCCTAATTCATCTATCTGTATAGGAGAGAAGAGAGGGAAACCTAAATATCAAAACTGCTAATGTAGACGAACGCTTCAACCTAGAAGAACACAATTTGCTGAGCCAAGTGGGATTTGTGTACTGATCATTACCACCATGTATCATCAAGATTGGGTGAAAAAATATTTGCTGGTATTTCGGAAACTCGTAATTTCTTAGACGCTTGGCAACCCCTCTCAATGAAAGTGCTTTTCCACAGTCTGTGCCTAGGGCTACTTGAAAAGGAAACAAACCATAGAGACAAAACTGAAAACTCCTTTATTTTGTCAAGTTTCAAAGAGCTACTACAAACCATGTTGGATTTCGAGTTCCAAATTCATCTATCTATATAGGACAGAACAGAGGGAAACCTAAATATAAAAACTGCTACTGTAGACGAACGCTTCAACCTAGAAGAACACAATTTGGTGAACCAAGTGGAATTTGTGTACTGATCATTACCACCATGTATCATCGAGATTGGGTGAAAAAATATTTGCTGGTATTTCAAAAACTCGTAATTTCTTAGATGCTTGGCAACCCCTCTCAATGAAAGTGCTTTTCCACAGTCTGTGCCTAGGGCTACTTGAAGAGGAAACAAACCATAGAGACTAAAATGAGAACTTCTTTATTTTCTCAAGTTTCAAAGAGCTACTACAAACCATGTTGGATTTGGAGTTCCAAATTCATCTAACTATATAGGAGAGAACAGAGTGAAACCTAAATATAAAAACTGCTACTGTAGACGAAAGTTTCAACATAGAAGCACAAAATTTGGTGAGCCAAGTGGGATTTGTGTACTGATCATTACCACCAAGAATCATCAGGATTGGGTGAAAAAATATATCCCGGTATTTCGGTAACTCGTTATTTCTTAGAAGCTTGGCAACCCCTCTCAATGAAAGTGCTTCTCCACAGTCTGTGCCTAGGGCTACTTGAAGAGGAAAAATCCATAGAGACAAAACTGAGAACTCCTTCATTTTGTCAAGTTTCAAAAAGCTACTACAAACCATGTTGGATTTAGAGTTCCAAATTCATCAATCTATATAGGAGAGATGAGAGTGAAACCTAAATATATAAACTGCTACTGTAGACGAACGCTTCAACCTAGAAGAACACAATTTGGTGAGCCAAGTGAGATTTGTGTACTGATCATTACCACCACGTATCATCATGATTGGGTGAAAAAATATTTGCTGGTATTTCGGAAACTCGTAATTTCTTAGACGCTTGGCAACCCCTCTCAATGAAAGTGCTTTTCCACAGTCTGTGCTTGGGCTACTTGAAAAGGACAGAAACCATAGAGACAAAACTGAAAACTCCTTTATTTTGTCAAGTTTCAAAGAGCTACTACAAACCATGTTGGATTTAGAGTTCCAAATTCATCTATCTATATAAGAGAGAACAGAGTGAAACCAACATATATAAACTGCTGCTGTAGATGAACGCTTCAACCTAGAAGAACACAATTTGGTGAGCCAAGTGGGATTTGTGTACTGATCATTACCACCACGTATCATCAAGATTGGGTGAAAAAATATTTGCTGGTATTTCAGAAACTCGTTATTTCTTAGAAACTTGGCAACCCCTCTCAATGAAAGTGCTTTTCCACAGTCTGTGCCTAGGGCTACTTGAAGAGGAAACAAACCATAGAGACTAAACTGAGAACTCCTTTATTTTATCAAGTTTCAAAGAGCTACTACAAACCATGTTGGATTTAGAGTTCCAAATTCATCTATCTGTATAGGAGAGATCAGAGTGAAACCTAAATATAAAAACTGCTACTGTAGACGAACGTTTCAAACTAGAAGAACACAATGTGGTGAGCCAAGTGGGATTTGTGTACTGATCATTACCACCAAGAATCATCAAGATTGGGTGAAAAAATATTTGCCGGTATTTCGGTAACTCGATATTTCTTAGAAGCTTGGCAACCCCTCTCAATGAAAGTGCTTTTCCACAGTCTGTGCCTAGGGCTACTTGAAGAGGAAACAAATCATAGAGACAAAAGTGAGAACTCCTTTATTTTGTCAAGTTTCAAAGAGCTACTACAAACCATGTTGAATTTAGAGTTCCAAATTCATCTATCTATATAGGAGAGATGAGAGTGAAACCTAAATATTAAAACTGCTACTGTAGACGAACGCTTCAACCTAGAAGAACACAATTTGGTGAGCCAAGTGGAATTTGTGTACTGATCTTTACCACGACGTATCATCAAGATTGGGTGAAAAAATATTTGCTGGTATTTCGGAAACTCGTTATTTCTTAGAAGCTTGGCAACCCCTCTCAATTAAAGTGCTTTTCCACAGTCTGTGCATAGGGTTACTTGAAAAAGACACAAAGCATAGAGACAAAACTGAAAACTCCTTTATTTTGTCAAGTTTCAAAGAGCTACTACAAACCATGTTGGATATAGAGTTCCAAATTCATCTATCTATATAAGAGAGAACAGAGTGAAACCTACAAATAAAAACTGCTGCTGTAGATGAACGCTTCAAACTAGAAGAACACAATTTGGTGAGCCAAGTGGGATTTGTGTACTGATCATTACCACCATGTATCATCAAGATTGGGTGAAAAAATATTTGCTGGTATTTCGGAAACTCTTTATTTCTTAGAAGCTTGGCAACCGCTCTAAACGGAAGTGCTTTTCCACAGTCTGTGCCTAGGGCTACTTGAAGTGGAAACAAACCATAGAGACAAAACTGAGAACTCATTTATTTTGTCATGTTTCAAAGAGCTACTAGAAACCATGTTGGATTTAGAGTTCCTAATTCATCTATCTGTATAGGAGAGAAGAGAGGGAAACCTAAATATCAAAACTGCTAATGTAGACGAACGCTTCAACCTAGAAGAACACAATTTGCTGAGCCAAGTGGGATTTGTGTACTGATCATTACCACCATGTATCATCAAGATTGGGTGAAAAAATATTAGCTGGTATTTCGGAAACTCGTAATTTCTTAGACGCTTGGCAACCCCTCTCAATGAAAGTGCTTTTCCACAGTCTGTGCCTAGGGCTACTTGAAAAGGAAACAAACCATAGAGACAAAACTGAAAACTCCTTTATTTTGTCAAGTTTCAAAGAGCTACTACAAACCATGTTGGATTTCGAGTTCCAAATTCATCTATCTATATAGGACAGAACAGAGGGAAACCTAAATATAAAAACTGCTACTGTAGACGAACGCTTCAACCTAGAAGAACACAATTTGGTGAACCAAGTGGAATTTGTGTACTGATCATTACCACCATGTATCATCGAGATTGGGTGAAAAAATATTTGCTGGTATTTCAAAAACTCGTAATTTCTTAGATGCTTGGCAACCCCTCTCAATGAAAGTGCTTTTCCACAGTCTGTGCCTAGGGCTACTTGAAGAGGAAACAAACCATAGAGACTAAAATGAGAACTTCTTTATTTTCTCAAGTTTCAAAGAGCTACTACAAACCATGTTGGATTTGGAGTTCCAAATTCATCTAACTATATAGGAGAGAACAGAGTGAAACCTAAATATAAAAACTGCTACTGTAGACGAAAGTTTCAACATAGAAGCACAAAATTTGGTGAGCCAAGTGGGATTTGTGTACTGATCATTACCACCAAGAATCATCAGGATTGGGTGAAAAAATATATCCCGGTATTTCGGTAACTCGTTATTTCTTAGAAGCTTGGCAACCCCTCTCAATGAAAGTGCTTCTCCACAGTCTGTGCCTAGGGCTACTTGAAGAGGAAAAATCCATAGAGACAAAACTGAGAACTCCTTCATTTTGTCAAGTTTCAAAAAGCTACTACAAACCATGTTGGATTTAGAGTTCCAAATTCATCAATCTATATAGGAGAGATGAGAGTGAAACCTAAATATATAAACTGCTACTGTAGACGAACGCTTCAACCTAGAAGAACACAATTTGGTGAGCCAAGTGAGATTTGTGTACTGATCATTACCACCACGTATCATCATGATTGGGTGAAAAAATATTTGCTGGTATTTCGGAAACTCGTAATTTCTTAGACGCTTGGCAACCCCTCTCAATGAAAGTGCTTTTCCACAGTCTGTGCTTGGGCTACTTGAAAAGGACAGAAACCATAGAGACAAAACTGAAAACTCCTTTATTTTGTCAAGTTTCAAAGAGCTACTACAAACCATGTTGGATTTAGAGTTCCAAATTCATCTATCTATATAAGAGAGAACAGAGTGAAACCAACATATATAAACTGCTGCTGTAGATGAACGCTTCAACCTAGAAGAACACAATTTGGTGAGCCAAGTGGGATTTGTGTACTGATCATTACCACCACGTATCATCAAGATTGGGTGAAAAAATATTTGCTGGTATTTCAGAAACTCGTTATTTCTTAGAAACTTGGCAACCCCTCTCAATGAAAGTGCTTTTCCACAGTCTGTGCCTAGGGCTACTTGAAGAGGAAACAAACCATAGAGACTAAACTGAGAACTCCTTTATTTTATCAAGTTTCAAAGAGCTACTACAAACCATGTTGGATTTAGAGTTCCAAATTCATCTATCTGTATAGGAGAGATCAGAGTGAAACCTAAATATAAAAACTGCTACTGTAGACGAACGTTTCAAACTAGAAGAACACAATGTGGTGAGCCAAGTGGGATTTGTGTACTGATCATTACCACCAAGAATCATCAAGATTGGGTGAAAAAATATTTGCCGGTATTTCGGTAACTCGATATTTCTTAGAAGCTTGGCAACCCCTCTCAATGAAAGTGCTTTTCCACAGTCTGTGCCTAGGGCTACTTGAAGAGGAAACAAATCATAGAGACAAAAGTGAGAACTCCTTTATTTTGTCAAGTTTCAAAGAGCTACTACAAACCATGTTGAATTTAGAGTTCCAAATTCATCTATCTATATAGGAGAGATGAGAGTGAAACCTAAATATTAAAACTGCTACTGTAGACGAACGCTTCAACCTAGAAGAACACAATTTGGTGAGCCAAGTGGAATTTGTGTACTGATCTTTACCACGACGTATCATCAAGATTGGGTGAAAAAATATTTGCTGGTATTTCGGAAACTCGTTATTTCTTAGAAGCTTGGCAACCCCTCTCAATTAAAGTGCTTTTCCACAGTCTGTGCATAGGGTTACTTGAAAAAGACACAAAGCATAGAGACAAAACTGAAAACTCCTTTATTTTGTCAAGTTTCAAAGAGCTACTACAAACCATGTTGGATATAGAGTTCCAAATTCATCTATCTATATAAGAGAGAACAGAGTGAAACCTAAAAATAAAAACTGCTGCTGTAGATGAACGCTTCAAACTAGAAGAACACAATTTGGTGAGCCAAGTGGGATTTGTGTACTGATCATTACCACCATGTATCATCAAGATTGGGTGAAAAAATATTTGCTGGTATTTCGGAAACTCTTTATTTCTTAGAAGCTTGGCAACCGCTCTAAACGGAAGTGCTTTTCCACAGACTGTGCCTAGGGCTACTTGAAGTGGAAACAAACCATAGAGACAAAACTGAGAACTCATTTATTTTGTCAAGTTTCAAAGAGCTACTAGAAACCATGTTGGATTTAGAGTTCCTAATTCATCTATCTGTATAGGAGAGAAGAGAGGGAAACCTAAATATCAAAACTGCTAATGTAGACGAACGATTCAACCTAGAAGAACACAATTTGGTGAGCCAAGTGGGATTTGTGTACTGATCATTACCACCATGTATCATCAAGATTGGGTGAAAAAATATTTGCTGGTATTTCGGAAACTCGTAATTTCTTAGACGCTTGGCAACCCCTCTCAATGAAAGTGCTTTTCCACAGTCTGTGCCTAGGGCTACTTGAAAAGGAAACAAACCATAGAGACAAAACTGAAAACTCCTTTATTTTGTCAAGTTTCAAAGAGCTACTACAAACCATGTTGGATTTCGAGTTCCAAATTCATCTATCTATATAGGACAGAACAGAGGGAAACCTAAATATAAAAACTGCTACTGTAGACGAACGCTTCAACCTAGAAGAACACAATTTGGTGAACCAAGTGGAATTTGTGTACTGATCATTACCACCATGTATCATCGAGATTGGGTGAAAAAATATTTGCTGGTATTTCAAAAACTCGTAATTTCTTAGAAGCTTGGCAACCCCTCTCAATGAAAGTGCTTTTCCACAGTCTGTGCCTAGGGCTACTTGAAGAGGAAACAAACCATAGAGACTAAAATGAGAACTCCTTTATTTTCTCAAGTTTCAAAGAGCTACTACAAACCATGTTGGATTTGGAGTTCCAAATTCATCTAACTATATAGGAGAGAACAGAGTGAAACCTAAATATAAAAACTGCTACTGTAGACGAACGTTTCAACATAGAAGGACAAAATTTGGTGAGCCAAGTGGGATTTGTGTACTGATCATTACCACCAAGAATCATCAGGATTGGGTGAAAAAATATATCCCGGTATTTCGGTAACTCGTTATTTCTTAGAAGCTTGGCAACCCCTCTCAATGAAAGTACTTCTCCACAGTCTGTGCCTAGGGCTACTTGAAGAGGAAAAAAACCATAGAGACAAAACTGAGAACTCCTTTATTTTGTCAAGTTTCAAAAAGCTACTACAAACCATGTTGGATTTAGAGTTCCAAATTCATCAATCTATATAGGAGAGATGAGAGTGAAACCTAAATATATAAACTGCTACTGTAGACGAACGCTTCAACCTAGAAGAACACAATTTGGTGAGCCAAGTGAGATTTGTGTACTGATCATTACCACCACGTATCATCATGATTGGGTGAGAAAATATTTGCTGGCATTTCGGAAACTCGTTATTTCTTAGAAGCTTGGCAACCCCTCTCAATGAAAGTGCTTCTCCACAGTCTGTGCCTAGGGCTACTTGAAGAGGAAAAATCCATAGAGACAAAACTGAGAACTCCTTCATTTTGTCAAGTTTCAAAAAGCTACTACAAACCATGTTGGATTTATAGTTCCAAATTCATCAATCTATATAGGAGAGATGAGAGTGAAACCTAAATATATAAACTGCTACTGTAGACGAACGCTTCAACCTAGAAGAACACAATTTGGTGAGCCAAGTGAGATTTGTGTACTGATCATTACCACCATGTATCATCATGATTGGGTGAAAAAATATTTGCTGGCATTTCGGAAACTCGTTATTTCTTAGAAGCTTGGCAACCCCTTTCAATGAAAATGCATTTCCACAGTCTGGGCCTAGGGCTACTTCAAGAAGAATCAAACCATAGAGGCAAAACTGAGAAATCCGTTATTTTCTCAAGTTTAAAAGAGCTACTACAAACCATGTTGGATTTAGAGTTCCAAATTCATCTCTCTATATAGGAGAGATGAGATGGAAACCTAAATATAAAAACTGCTACTGTAGACGAACGCTTCACCTAGAAGAACACAATTTGGTGAGCCAAGTGGGATTTGTGTACTGATCATTACCACCACGTATCATCAAGATTGGTTAAAAAAATATTTGCTGGTATTTCGGAAACTCGTAATTCCTTAGACGCTTGGCAACCCCTCTCAATGAAAGTGCTTTTCCACAGTCTGTGCTTGGGCTACTTGAAAAGGACACAAACCATAGAGACAAAACTGAAAACTCCTTTATTTTGTCAAGTTTCAAAGAGCTACTACAAACCATGTTGGATTTAGAGTTCCAAATTCATCTATCTATATAAGAGAGAACAGAGTGAAACCTAAATATAAAAACTGCTACTGTAGACGAACGTTTCAACCTAGAAGAACACAATGTGGTGAGCCAAGTGGGATTTGTGTACTGATCATTACCACCAAGAATCATCAAGATTGGGTGAAAAAATATTTGCCGGTATTTCGGTAACTCGTTATTTCTTAGAAGCTTGGCAACCCCTCTCAATGCAAGTGCTTTTCCACAGTCTGTGCCTATGGCTACTTGAAGACGAAACAAATCATAGAGACAAAAGTGAGAACTCCTTTATTTTGTCAAGTTTCAAAGAGCTACTACAAACCATGTTGAATTTAGAGTTCCAAATTCATCTATCTATATAGGAGAGATGAGAGTGAAACCTAAATATAAAAACTGCTACTGTAGACGAACGCTTCAACCTAGAAGCACACAATTTGGTGAGCCCAGTGGGATTTGTGTACTGATCATTACCATCAAGTATCATCAAGATTGCGGGAAAAATTATTTGCTGGTATTTCAGAAACTCATAATTTCTTAACGCTTGGCAACCCCTCTCAATGAAAGTGCTTTTCCACAGTCTGTGCATAGGGTTACTTGAAAAAGACACAAAGCATAGAGACAAAACTGAAAACTCCTTTATTTTGTCAAGTTTCAAAGAGCTACTACAAACCATGTTGGATATAGAGTTCCAAATTCATCTATCTATATAAGAGAGAACAGAGTGAAACCTACATATAAAAACTGCTGCTGTAGATGAACGCTTCAAACTAGAAGAACACAATTTGGTGAGCCAAGTGGGATTTGTGTACTGATCATTACCACCAAGTATCATCAAGATTGGGTGAAAAAATATTTGCTGGTATTTCGGAAACTCGTTATTTCTTAGAAGCTTGGCAACCCCTCTCAATGAAAGTGCTTTTCCACAGTCTGTGCCTAGGGCTACTTGAAGAGGAAACAAACCCTAGAGACAAAAGTGAGAACTCCTTTATATTGTCAAGTTTCAAAGAGCTACTACAAACCATGTTGGATTTAGAGTTCCAAATTCATCTATCTATATAGGAGAGAACAGAGGGAAACATAAATATAAAAACTGCTACTGTAGACGAACGCTTCAACCTAGAAGAACACAATTTGGTGAACCAAGTGGAATTTGTGTACTGATCATTACCACCATGTATCATCAAGATTGGGTGAAAAAATATTTGCTGGTATTTCGGAAACTCGTAATTTCTTAGATGCTTGGCAACCCCTCTCAATGAAAGTGCTTTTCCACAGTCTTTGCCTAGGGCTACTTGAAGAGGAAACAAACCATAGAGACTAAACTGAGAATTCCTTTATTTTCTCAAGTTTCAAAGAGCTACTACAAACCAAGTTGGATTTGGTGTTCCAAATTCATCTAACTATATAGGAGAGAACAGAGTGAAACCTAAATATAAAAACTGCTACTGTAGACGAACGTTTCAACCTAGAAGAACAAAATTTTGTGAGCCAAGTGGGATTTGTGTACTGATCATTACCACCAAGCATCATCAGGATTGGGTGAAAAAATATATCCCGGTATTTCGGTAACTCGTTATTTCTTGGAAGCTTGGCAACCCCTCTCAATGAAAGTGCTTCTCCACAGTCTGTGCCTAGGGCTACTTGAAGAGGAAAAAAACCATAGAGACAAAACTGAGAACTCCTATATTTTGTCAAGTTTCAAAGAGCTACTACAAACCATGTTGGATTTAGAGTTCCAAATTCATCAACCTATATAGGAGAGATGAGAGTGAAACCTAAATATAAATACTGCTACTGTAGACGAACGCTTCAACCTAGAAGAACACAATTTGGTGAGCCAAGTGAGATTTGTGTACTGATCATTACCACCACGTATCATCATGATTGGGTGAAAAAATATTTGCTGGTATTTCGGAAACTCGTTATTTCTTAGAAGCTTGGCAACCCCTCTCAATGAAAGTGCTTTTCCACAGTCTCTGCCTAGGGCTACTTGAAGAGGAAACAAATCATAGAGACAAAAGTGAGAACTCCTTTATTTTGTCAAGTTTCAAAGACCTACTACAAACCATGTTGAATTTAGAGTTCCAAATTCATCTATCTATGGAAGAGAGAACAGAGTGAAACCTACATATAAAAACTGCTGCTGTAGATGAACGCTTCAACCTAGAAGAACACAATTTGGTGAGCCAAGTGGGATTTGTGTACTGATCATTACCACCACTTATCATCAAGATTGGGTGAAAAAATATTTGCTGGTATTTCGGAAACTCGTTATTTCTTAGAAGCTTGGCAACCCCTCTTAATGAAAGTGCTTTTCCACAGTCTGTGCCTAGGGCTACTTGAAGAGGAAATAAACCATAGAGACAAAACGGAGAAGTCCTTTATTTTGTCAAGTTTCAAAGAGTTACTACAAACCATGTTGGATTTAGAGTTCCAAATTCATCTATCTATATAGGAGAGAACAGAGTGAAACCTAAATATAAAAACTGCTATTCTAGACGAACGCTTCAACCTAGAAGAACACAATTTGGTGAGCCAAGTGGGAATTGTGTACTGATCATTACCATCCAGTATCATCAAGATTGCGGGAAAAATTATTTGCTGGTATTTCGGAAACTTATAATTTCTTAGACGCTTGGCAACCCCTCTCAATGAAAGTGCTTTCCCAGTCTGTGCATAGGGTTACTTGAAAAGGACACAAAGCATAGAGAAAAAACTGAAAACTCCTTTATTTTGTCAAGTTTCAAAGAGCTACTACAAACCATGTTGGATATAGAGTTCCAAATTCATCTATCTATATAAGAGAGAACAGAGTGAAACCTGCATATAAAACTGCCGCTGTAGATGAACGCTTCAACCTAGAAGAACACAATTTGGTGAGCCAAGTGGGATTTGTGTACTGATCATTACCACCATGTATCATCAAGATTGGGTGAAAAAATATTTGCTGGTATTTCGGAAACTTATAATTTCTTAGATGCTTGGCAACCCCTCTCAATGAAAGTGCTTTTCCACAGTCTGTGCCTAGGGGTACTTGAAGAGGAAACAAACCATAGAGACTAAACTGAGAACTCCTTTATTTTCTCAAGTTTCAAAGAGCTACTACAAACCATGTTGGATTTGGAGTTCCAAATTCATCTAAATATATAGGAGAGAACAGAGTGAAACCTAAATATAAAAACTGCTACTGTAGACGAACGTTTCAACCTAGAAGAACAAAATTTGTTGAGCCAAGTGGGATTTGTGTACTGATCATTTCCACCAAGAATCATCAGGATTGGGTGAAAAAATATATCCCGGTATTTCGGTATCTCGTTATTTCTTGGAAGCTTGGCAACCCCTCTCAATGAAAGTGCTTCTCCACAGTCTGTGCCTAGGGCTACTTGAAGAGGAAAAAAAACATAGAGACAAAACTGAGAACTCCTTTATTTTGTCAAGTTTCAAAGAGCTACTACAAACCATGTTGGATTTAGAGTTCCAAATTCATCTATCTATGTAAGAGAGAACAGAGTGAAACCTACATATAAAAACTGCTGCTGTATTTGAACGCTTCAACCTAGAAGAACACAATTTGGTGAGCCAAGTGGGATTTGTGTACTGATCATTAACACCACGTATCATCATGATTGTTTGAAAAAATGTTTGCTGGTATTTTGAAAACTCATTATTTCTTAGAAACTTGGCAACCGCTCTCAATGGAAGTGCTTTTCCACAGTCTGTGCCTAGGGCTACTTGAAGAGGAAACAAACCATAGAGACAAAACTGAGAACTCCATTATTTTTTCAAGTTTCAAAGAGCTACTACAAACCATGTTGGATTTAGAGTTTCAAATTCATCAATCTATATAGGAGAGCTGAGAGTGAAACCTAAATATAAAAACTGCTACTGTAGATGAACGCTTCAACCTAGAAGAACACAATTTGGTGAGCCAAGTGAGATTTGTGTACTGATCATTACCACCACGTATCATCATGATTGGGTGAAAAAATATTTGCTGGTATTTCGGAAACTCGTTATTACTTAGAAGCTTGGCAACCCTGTCAATGAAAATGCTTTTCCACAGTCTGGACCTAGGGCTACTTGAAGAGGAAACAAACCATAGAGACAAAACTGAGAACTCCTTTATTTTCTCAAGTTTCAAAGAGCTACTACAAACCATGTTGGATTTAGAGTTCCAAATTCATCTATCTATGTAAGAGAGAACAGAGTGAAACCTACATATAAAAACTGCTGCTGTATTTGAACGCTTGAACCTAGAAGAACACAATTTGGTGAGCCAGGTGGGATTTTTGTACTGATCATTAACACCACGTATCATCATGATTGTTTGAAAAAATGTTTGCTGGTATTTTCGAAACTCGTTATTTCTTAGAAACTTGGCAACCGCTCTCAATGGAAGTGCTTTTCCACAGTCTGTGCCTAGGGCTACTTGAAGAGGAAACAAACCATAGAGACAAAACTGAGAACTCCATTATTTTTTCAAGTTTCAAAGAGCTACTACAAACCATGTTGGATTTAGAGTTCCAAATTCATCTATCTATATAGGAGAGAAGAGAGTGAAACCTAAATATAAAAACTGCTACTGTAGACGAACGCTTCAACCTAGAAGAACACAATTTGGTGAGCCAAGTGGGATTTTTGTACTGATCATTACCATCAAGTATCATCAAGATTGCGGGAAAAATTATTTGCTGGTATTTCGGAAACTCATAATTTCTTAGACGCTTGGCAACCCCTCTCAATGAAAGTGCTTTTCCACAGTCTGTGCATAGGGTTACTTGAAAAGGACACAAAGCATAGAGACAAAACTGAAAACTAATTTATTTTGTCAAGTTTCAAAGAGCTACTACAAACCATGTTGGATATAGAGTTCCAAATTCATCTATCTATATAAGAGAGAACAGAGTGAAACCTACATATAAAACTGCTGCTGTAGATGAACGCTTCAACCTAGAAGAACACAATTTGGTGAGCCAAGTGGGATTTGTGTACTGATCATTACCACCACGTATCATCAAGATTGGGTGAAAAAATATTTGCTGGTATTTCGGAAACTCTTTATTTCTTAGAAGCTTGGCAACCGCTCTCAATGGAAGTGCTTTTCCACAGTCTGTGCCTAGGGCTATTTGAAGTAGAAACACACCATAGAGACAAAAGTGAGAACTCATTTATTTTGTCAAGTTTCAAAGAGCTACTAGAAACCATGTTGGATTTAGAGTTCCTTATTCATCTATCTGTATAGGAGAGAACAGAGGGAAACCTAAATATAAAAACTGCTACTGTAGACGATCGCTTCAACCTAGAAGAACACAATTTGGTGAGCCAAGTGGGATTTGTGTACTGATCATTACCACCACGTATCATCAAGATTGGGTGAAAAAATATTTGCTGGTATTTCGGAAACTCGTAATTTCTTAGACGCTTGGCAACCCCTCTCAATTAAAGTGCTTTTCCACAGTCTGTGCCTAGGGCTACTAGAAAAGGAAACAAACCATAGAGACAAAACTGAAAACTCCTTTATTTTGTCAGGTTTCAAAGAGCTACTACAAACCATGTGGGATTTCGAGTTCCAAATTCATCTATCTTTATAGGAGAGAACAGAGTGAAACCTAAATATAAAAACTGCTACTGTAGACGAACGCTTCAACCTAGAAGAACACAATTTGGTGAGCCAAGTGGGATTTGTGTACTGATCATTACCACCATGTATCATCAAGATTGGGTGAAAAAATATTTGCTGCTATTTCGGAAACTTGTTATTTCTTAGAAGCTTGGCAACCACTCTCAATGGAAATGCTTTTCCACAGTCTGTGCCTTGGGCTACTTGAAGAGGAAACAACAGATAGAGACAAAACTGAGAACTCCTTTATTTTCTCAAGTTTCAAAGAGCTACTACAAACCATGTTGGATTTAGAGTTCCAAATTCATCTATCTATGTAAGAGAGAACAGAGTGAAACCTACATATAAAAACTGCTGCTGTAGATGAACGCTTCAACCTAGAAGAACACAATTTGGTGAGCCTAGTGGGATTTGTGTACTGATCATTAACAACACGTATCATCAGGATTGTTTGAAAAAATATTTGCTGCTATTTCGGAAACTCGTTATTTCTTAGAAGCTTGGCAACCGCTCTCAATGGAAGTGCTTTTCCACAGTCTGTGCCTAGGGCTACTTGAAGAGGAAATAAACGATAGAGACAAAACGGAGAACTCCTTTATTTTGTCAAGTTTCAATGAGCTACTACAAACCATGTTGGATTTAGAGTTCCAAATTCATCTATCTATATAGGAGAGAACAGAGTGAAACCTAAATATAAAAACTGCTACTGTAGACGAACGCTTCAACCTAGAAGAACACAATTTGGTGAGCCAAGCGGGATTTGTGTACTGATCATTACCATCAAGTATCGTCAAGATTGCGGGAAAAATTATTTGCTGGTATTTCGGAAACTCATAATTTCTTAGACGCTTTGCAACCCCTCTCAATGAAAGTACTTTTCCACAGTCTGTGCATAGGGTTACTTGAAAAGGACACAAAGCATAGAGACAAAACTGAAAACTCCTTTATTTTGTCAAGTTTCAAACAGCTACTACAAACCATGTTGGATATAGAGTTCCAAATTCATCTATCTATATAAGAGAGAACAGAGTAAAACCTACATATAAAAACTGCTGCTGTAGATGAACGTTTCAACCTAGAAGAACACAATTAGGTGAGCCAAGTGGGATTTGTGTACTGATCATTACCACCAAGTATCATCAAGATTGGGTGAAGAAATATTTGCTGGTATTTCGGAAACTCGTAATTTCTTAGAAGCTTGGCAACCGCTCACAATGGAAGTGCTTTTCCACAGTCTGAGCCTAGGGCTACTTGAAGTGGAAACAAACAATAGAGACAAAAGTGAGAACTCATTTATTTTGTCAAGTTTCAAAGAGCTACTAGAAACCAAGTTGGATTTAGAGTTCCTAATTCATCTATCTGTATAGGAGAGAACAGAGGGAAACCTAAATATCAAAACTGCTACTGTAGACGAACGCTTCAACCTAGAAGAACACAATTTGGTGAGCCAAGTGGGATTTGTGTACTGATCATTACCACCACGTATCATCAAGTTTGGGTGAAAAAATATTTGCTGGTATTTCGGAAACTCGAAATTTCTTAGACGCTTGACAACCGCTCTCAATTAAAGTGCTTTTTTACAGTCTGTGCCTAGGGCTACTAGAAAAGGAAACAAACCATAGAGACAAAACTGAAAACGCCTTTATTTTATCAAGTTTCAAAGAGCTACTACAAACCATGTTGGATTTCGAGTTCCTAATTCATCTATCTATATAGGAGAGAACAAATTGAAACCTAAAAATAAAAACTGCTACTGTAAACCAACGCTTCAACCTAGAAGAACAAAATTTAATGAGCCAAGTGGGCTCTGTGTACTTGTCATTACCACCACGTATCATCAAGAGTGGGTGAAAAAATATTTGCTGGTATTTCGGAAACTCGTTATTTCTTAGAAGCTTGGCAACCCCTCTCAATGAAAGTGCTTTTCCAGAGTCTGTGTCTAGGGCTATTTGAAGAGGAAACAAACCATAAAGACAAAACTGAGAACTCCTTTATTTTGTCAAGTTTCAAAGAGCTACTACAAACCATGTTGGATTTAGAGTTCCAAATTCATCTATCTATATAGGAGAGAACAGAGTGAAACCTACATATAGAAACAGCTACTGTAGAGGAACGCTTCCATCTAGAAGAACACAATTTGGTGAGCCAAGTGGGATTTGTGTACTGATCATTACCACCAAGTATCATCAAGATTGGGTGAAAAAATATTTGCTGGAATTTCGGAAACTCGTTAATTCTTAGAAGCTTGGCAACGCCTCTCAATGAAAGTGCTTTTCCACAGTCTGTGCCTAGGGCTACTTGAAGAGGAAACAAACCATAGAGACAGATCTGAGAACTCCTATATTTTGTCAAGTTTCAAGGAGCTACTACAAACCATGATGCATTTAGAGTTCCAAAATCATCTATCTATATAGGAGAGAACAGAGTGAAACCTAAAAATAAAAAGTGCTACTGTAAACGAATGCTTCAACCTAGAAGAACAAAATTTGGTGAGCCAAGTGGGCTTTGTGTACTTGTCATTACCACCACGTATTATCAAGATTGGGTGAAAAAATATTTGCTGGTATTTCGGAAACTCGTTATTTCTTAGAAGCTTGGCAACCCCTCTCAATGAAAGTGCTTTTCCACAGTCTGTGCCTAGGGCTACTTGAAGAGGAAACAAACCATAGAGACAAAACTGTGAACTCCTTTATTTTGTCAAGTTTCAAAGACCCACTGCAAACCATGTTGGATTTAGAGTTCCAAATTCATCTAACTATATAGGAGAGAACAGAGTGAAACCTAAATATAAAAAGTGCTAGTGTAGACGAATGCTTCAACCTAGAAGAACAAAATTGGTGGGCCAAGGTGGATTTGTGTACTGATCATTATCACCAAGAATCACCAAGATTGGTTGAAAAAATATTTGCTGGTTTCGGAAAATCTTTGTTTCTTAGAAGTTTGGCCACCTCTCTCAATAAAAGTGCTTTTCCACAGTCTGTGCCTAGGGCTACTTGAAGAGGAAACAAACCATAAAGACTAAACTGAGAACTCCTTTATTTTGTCAAGTTTCAAAGAGCTACTACAAACCATGTTGGATTTAGAGTTCCAAAATCATCTATCTATATAGGAGAGAAAAGAGTGAAACCTACATATAAAAACTTCTACTTTAGACGAACGCTTCAAACTAGAAGAACACAATTTGGTGAGCCAAGTGGGATTTGTATCCTGATCATTACCACCAAGTATCATCAAGATTGGGTGAAAAAATATTTGCTGGTATTTCGGAAACTCGTTATTTCTTAGAAGCTTGGCAACCCCTCTCAATGAAAGTGATTTTCCACAGTCTGTGCCTAGGGCTACTTCAAGAGGAAACAAACCATAGATACAAACCTGAAAACTACTTTATTTTGTCAAGTTTCAAAGAGCTACTACACACCATTTTGGATTTAGAGTTCCAAGTTCATCTATCTATATAGGAGAGAACAAAGTGAAACCTAAAAATAAAAACTGCTACTGTAAAAGAACGCTTCTACCTAGAAGAACAAAATTTGGTGAGTCAAGTGGGATTTGTGTACCGATCATTACCACCACGTATCATCAAGATTTGGTGAAAAAATATTCGCTGGTATTTCAGAAACTCCTAATTTCTTGGAAGCTTGGAAACCCCTTTCAATGAAATTGCTTTTCCACAATCTCTGCTTAGGACTTCTTGAAGAGGAAACAAACCATAGAGACTAAACTGAGAACTCTTTTATTTTGTCAAGTTTCAAAGAGCTACTACAACCCATGTTGGATTTAGATTTCCAAATTCATCTATCTATATAGGAGAGAACAGAGTGAAACCTAAATATAAAAACTGCTATTGTAGACGAACGCTTAAATCTAGAAGAACACAATTTGGTGAGCCAAGTGGGACTTGTGTACTGATAATTAGCCCCAAGTATCCTCAAGATAGGGTGAAAAAATATTTGCTGGTATTTCGGAAACTTGTTATTTCTTAGAAGCTTGGCAACCCCTCTCAATGAAAGTACTTTTCCACAGTCTGTGCCTAGGGCTACTTGAAGAGGAAACAAAGCATAGTGACAAAACTGAGAACTCCTTTATTTTGTCACGTTTCAAAGAGCTACTACAAACCATGTTGGATTTAGAGTTCCAAATTCATCTATCTATATAGGAGAGAACAGAGTGAAACCTAAATATAAAAACTGCTACTGTAGACGAACGCTTAAACATAAAAGAACAAAATTTGGTGAGACAAGTGGGATTTGTGTACTGATCATTACCACCATTTAACATCAAGATTGGCTGAAAAAATATTTGCTGGTATTTTGGAAAATCGTTATTTCGAAGAAGCTTGGCAACCCCTCTCAATGAAATTGGTTTTCCACAGTCTGTGCCCAGGGCTACCTGAAGAGGAAACAAACCATAGTGACAAAACTGAGAACTCCTTTATTTTGTCACGTTTCAAAGAGCTACTAGAAACCATGTTGGATTTAGAGTTCCAAAATCAACTATCTATATAGGAGAGAACAGAGTGAAACCTAAAAATAAAAACTGCTACTGTAAACGAATGCTTCAACCTAGAAGAACAAAATTTGGCGAGCCTAGTGGGCTTTGTGTACTTGTCATTACCACCACGTATCATCAAGATTGGGTGAAAAAATATTTGCTGGTATATGGGAAACTCGTAATTTCTTGGAAGCTTGGCAAGCCCTTTCAATGAATGTGCTTTTCCACAGTCTCTGCTTAATGCTACTTAAAGAGGAAACAAACCATAGAGACAAAACTGAGAACTACTTTTTTTGTCAAGTTTCAAAGAGGTACTACAAACCATGTTGGATTTAGAGTTCCAAATTCATCTATCTATATAGGAGAGAACACAGGGAAACCTACATATAAAAACTGCTACTTTAGACGAACGCTTCAACCTAGAAGCACAAAATTTGTGAGGCAAGTGGGTTTTGTGTACTGATCATTACCACCAAGAATCATCAAGTTTGGGTGAAAAAATATTTGCTGGTATTTCGGAAAATCGTTATTTCTTAGAAGCTTTGCAACCCCTCTCAATGAAATTCTTTTCCACAGTCTGTGCCTAGGGCTACTTGAACAGGAAACAAGCCATAGAGACAAAACAGAGAACTACTTTATTTTGTCAAGTTTCAAAGAGCTACTAAAAACCATGTTGGATTTAGAGTTCCAAATTCATCTATCTATATAGGAGAGAACAGAGTGAAACCTAGAAATAAAAACTGCTACTGTAAAAGAACGCTTCAACCCAGAAGAACAAAATTTGGTGAGCCAAGTGGAATTAGTGTGCGGATCATTACCACCAAGTATCATCAAAATTGGGTGAAAAAATATTTGCTGGAATTTCGGAAACTCGTTAATTCTTAGAAGCTTGGCAACGCCTCTCAATGAAAGTGCTTTTCCACAGTCTGTGCCTAGGGCTACTTGAAGAGGAAACAAACCATAGAGACAGATCTGAGAACTCCTATATTTTGTCAAGTTTCAAGGAGCTACTACAAACCATGATGCATTTAGAGTTCCAAAATCATCTATCTATATAGGAGAGAACAGAGTGAAACCTAAAAATAAAAAGTGCTACTGTAAACGAATGCTTCAACCTAGAAGAACAAAATTTGGTGAGCCAAGTGGGCTTTGTGTACTTGTCATTACCACCACATATTATCAAGATTGGGTGAAAAAATATTTGCTGGTATTTCGGAAACTCGTAATTTCTTGGAAGCTTGGCAACCCCTTTCAATGAAAGTGCTTTTCCACAGTCTCTGCTTAGGGCTACTTGAAGAGGAAACAAATCATAGAGACAAAACTGAGAACTGCTTTTTTTGTCAAGTTTCAAAGAGGTACTACAAACTATGTTGAATTTAGAGTTCCAAATTCATCTATCTATATAGGAGAGAACACAGGGAAACCTAAAGATAAAAACTGCTACTTTAGAGGAATGCTTCAACCTAGAAGAACAAAATTTGGTGAGCCAAGTGGAATTTGTGTACTGATCATTACCACCAAGTATCATCAAGATTGGGTTAAAAAATATTGGCTGGTATTTCGGAAACTCGTAATTTCTTGAAAGCTTGGCACCCCTCTCAAGGAAAGTGCTTTTCCACAGTCTGTGCCTAGGGCTACTTGAAGAAGAAACAAACCATAGAGACCAAACTGAGAACTCCTTTATTTTGTAAAGTTTCAAAAAGCTACTACAAACCATGTTGGATTTATTTCCAAATTCATCTATCTATATAGGAGAGAACAGAGTGAAACCTAAAAATTAAAACTGCTACTGTAAACGAACGCTTCAACCTAGAAGAACAAAATTTGGTGAGCCAAGTGGGCTTTGTGTACTTGTCATTACCACCCCGTTTCATCAAGATTGGGTGAAAAAATATTTGCTGGTATTTCGTAAACTCGTTATTTATTGGAAGCTTGGCAACCACTTTCAATGAAAGTGCTTTTCCACAGTCTCTGCTTAGGGCTACTTGAAAAGGAAACAAACCATAGAGCAAAACTGAAAACTACTTTTTTTGGTCAAGTTTCAAAGAGCTACTACAAACCATGTTGTATTTAGATTTCCAGAATCATCTATCTATATAGGAGAGAACAGAGTGAAACCTACATATTAAAACTGCTACTATAGACGAAGGCTTCAATCAAGAAGAACACAATTTGGTGAGCCAACTGGGATTTGTGTGCTGATCATTACCACCTCGTATCATCAAGATTGCGTGAAAAAATATTTGCTGGTATTTCGGAAACTCGTTCTTTCTTAGAAGCTTGGCAACCCCTCTCAATGAAAGTGCTTCTCCACAGTCTGTGCCTAGGGCTACTTGAAGAGGAAACAAACCATAGAGACAAAATTGAGAACTCCTTTATTTTGTCAAGTTTCAAAGAGCTACTACAAACCATGTTGGATTTAGAGTTCCAAATTCATCTATCTATATAGGAGAGAACAGAGTGAAACCTAAATATAAAAACTGCTACTCTAGACGAACGCTTCAACCAAGAAGAACACAATTTGGTGAGCCAAGTGGGATTTGTGTACTGATCATTACCACCAATTTTATCAAGATTGGGTGAAAAAATATTTCCTGGTGTTTCGGAATCTCGTTATTTCTTAGAAGCTTGGCAACCCCTCTCAATGAAAGTGCTTCTCCACAGTCTGTGCCTAGGGCTACTTGAAGAGGAAACAAACCATAGAGAAAAAACTGAAAACTCCTTAATTTTCTCAAGTTTCAAAGAGCTACGAAAAACCGTGTTGGATTTAGAGTTCCAAATTCATCTATCTATATAGGAGAGAACAAAGTGAAACCTAAAAACAACAACTGCTACTGTAAATGAACGCTTCAACCTAGAATAACAAAATTTGGTGAGCCAAGTGGGATTTGTGTACTGATCATTACCACCCAGTATCATCAAGATTGGGTGAAAAAATATTTGCTGGTATTTCGAAAACTCGTAATTTCTTGAAGCTTGGCAACCACTTTCAATGAAAGTGGTTTTCCACAGTCTCCTCTTAGGGCTACTTGAATAGGAAACAAACCATAGAGACAAAACTGAGAACTACTTTTTTTTTGCCAAGTTTCAAAGAGCTACTACAACCATGTTGGATTTAGAGTTCCAAATTCATCTATCTATATAGGAGAGAACAGAGTGAAACCTACATATAAAAACTGCTACTGTAGACGAACGCTTCAACCTAGAAGAAAAAAATTTGGTGAGCCAAGTTGGATTTGTGTACTGATCATTACCACCAAGTATCGTGAAGATTGAGTGAAAGAATATTTGCTCGTATTTCGGAAATTCGTTATTTCTTGGAAGGTTGGCAACCCTTCTCAATGGAAGTGCTTTTCGCAGTCTGGGCCTAGGGCTACTTGAAGAGGAAACAAACCATAGAGACAAAACTGAGAATTCCTTTATTTTTTCAAGTTTCAAAGAGCTACTACAAACCGTGTTTGATTTAGAGTTCCAAATTCATCTATCTATATAGGAGAGAACACAGTTAAACCTAAAAATTAAAACTGCTACTGTAAACGAACACTTCAACCTAGAAGAACAAAATTTGATGAGCCTAGTGGGATTTGTGTGCTTGTCATTACCACCACGTATCATCAAGATTGGGTGAAAAAATATTTGCTGGTATTTCAGAAACTCGTAATTTCTTGGAAGCTTGGCAAGCCCTCTCAATGAAAGTGCTTTTCCACAGTCTGTGGATAGGGCTACTTGAAGAGGAAACAAACCATAGAAACAAAACTGAGAACTCCTTTATTTTGTCAAGTTTCAAAGAGCGACTACAAACCATGTTGGATTTAGAGTTCCAAATTCACTATGTACATATGAGAGAACAGGGTGAAACCTAATTATAAAAACTTCTACTGTTACAAACGCTTAAACCTAGAAGCACAAAATTTGGTGAGGCAAGTGGGTTTTGTGTACTGATCATTACCACCCAGTATCATCAAGATTGGGTGAAAAAATATTTGAAGGTATTTCGGAAACTCGTTATTCCTTAGAAGCTTGGCAACCCCTCTCAATGAAAGTGCTTTTCCACAGTCTCTGCTTCGGGCTACTTGAAGAGGAAAGAAACCATAGAAAGAAAACTGAGAAGTAGTTTTTTTTGTCAAGTTTCAAAGAGCTACTACAATCCATGTTGGATTTAGAGTTCCAAATTCATCTATCTATATAGGAGAGAACAGAGTGAAACCTAAATATAAAAACTGCTACTGTAGAGGAACGCTTCAACCTAGAAGAACACAATTTGTTGAGCCAAGTGGGATTTGTATGCTGATCATTACTACCGAGTATCATCAAGATTGGGTGAAAGAATATTTGCTGGTATATCGGAAACTCGTTATTTCTTAGAAGCTTGGCACCCCCATTCAATGGAAGTGCTTTTCCACAGTCTGGGCCTAGGGCTACTTGAAGATGAAGCAAACCATAGAGACAAAACTGAGAACTACTTTTTTTGTCAAGTTTCAAAGAGCTACTACAAACCATGTTGGATTTAGTGTTCCAAATTCTTCTATCTATATAGGAGAGAACAGAGTGAAACCTACGTGTAAAAAGTGCTACTGTAGACGAACGCGTCAATCTAGAAGAACACCATATGGTGAGCCAAGTGGGATTTGTGTACTGATCGTTACCACCAAGTATCATCAAGATTGTGTGAAAAACTATTTGCTGGTATTTCAATAACTCGTTATTTCTTAGAAGCTTGGCAACCCCTCTCAATGGAAGTGCTTTTCCACAGTTTGTGCCTAGGACTACTTGAATCGAAAACAAACCATAGAGACAAAACTGAGAACTCTTTTTTTGTCAAGTTTCAAAGAGCTACTACAAACCAAGTTGGATTTAGAGTTCCAAATTCATCTATCTATATAGGAGAGAACAGAGTGAAACCTACATATAAAAACTGCCACTGTAGACGAACGCTTCAATCTAGAAGAACACAATTTGGTGAGCCAAGTGGGATTTGTGTACTGATCATTACCACCAAGTATCATCAAGATTGGGTGAAAAAATATTTGCTGCTATTTTGGAAACTCGCTATTTCTTAAAGCTTGGCAACCCCTCTCAATGAAAGTGCTTTTCCACAGTCTGGGCCGAGGGCTACTTGAAGAGGAAACAAACCATAGAGAAAAAACTGAAAACTCCTTAATTTTCTCAAGTTTCAAAGAGCTACGAAAAACCGTGTTGGATTTAGAGTTCCAAATTCATCTATCTATATAGGAGAGAACAAAGTGAAACCTAAAAATAACAACTGCTACTGTAAACGAACGCTTCAACCTAGAAGAACAAAATTTGGTGAGCCAAGTGGGATTTGTGTACTGATCATTACCACCCAGTATCATCAAGATTGGGTGAAAAAATATTTGCTGGTATTTCGAAAACTCATAACTTCTTGAAGCTTGGCAACCACTTTCAATGAAAGTGGTTTTCCACAGTCTCCACTTAGGGCTACTTGAATAGGAAACAAACCATAGAGACAAAACTGAGAACTACTTTTTTTTTGCCAAGTTTCAAAGAGCTACTACAACCATGTTGGATTTAGAGTTCCAAATTCATCTATCTATATAGGAGAGAACAGAGTGAAACCTACATATAAAAACTGCTACTGTAGACGAACGCTTCAACCTAGAAGAAAAAAATTTGGTGAGCCAAGTTGGATTTGTGTACTGATCATTACCACCAAGTATCGTGAAGATTGAGTGAAAGAATATTTGCTCGTATTTCAGAAATTCGTTATTTCTTGGAAGCTTGGCAACCTTTCTCAATGGAAGTGCTTTTCGCAGTCTGGGCCTAGGGCTACTTGAAGAAGAAACAAACCATAGAGACAAAACTGAGAATTCCTTTATTTTTTCAAGTTTCAAAGAGCTACTACAAACCGTGTTTGATTTAGAGTTCCAAATTCATCTATCTATATAGGAGAGAACAGAGTGAAACCTAAATATAAAAACTGCTATTGTAGACGAACGCTTAAATCTAGAAGAACACAATTTGGTGAGCCAAGTGGGACTTGTGTACTGATAATTAGCCCCAAGTATCCTCAAGATAGGGTGAAAAAATATTTGCTGGTATTTCGGAAACTTGTTATTTCTTAGAAGCTTGGCAACCCCTCTCAATGAAAGTACTTTTCCACAGTCTGTGCCTAGGGCTACTTGAAGAGGAAACAAAGCATAGTGACAAAACTGAGAACTCCTTTATTTTGTCACGTTTCAAAGAGCTACTACAAACCATGTTGGATTTAGAGTTCCAAATTCATCTATCTATATAGGAGAGAACAGAGTGAAACCTAAATATAAAAACTGCTACTGTAGACGAACGCTTAAACCTAAAAGAACAAAATTTGGTGAGACAAGTGGGATTTGTGTACTGATCATTACCACCATTTAACATCAAGATTGGCTGAAAAAATATTTGCTGGTATTTTGGAAAATCGTTATTTCGAAGAAGCTTGGCAACCCCTCTCAATGAAATTGGTTTTCCACAGTCTGTGCCCAGGGCTACCTGAAGAGGAAACAAACCATAGTGACAAAACTGAGAACTCCTTTATTTTGTCACGTTTCAAAGAGCTACTAGAAACCATGTTGGATTTAGAGTTCCAAAATCAACTATCTATATAGGAGAGAACAGTGTGAAACCTAAAAATAAAAACTGCTACTGTAAACGAATGCTTCAACCTAGAAGAACAAAATTTGGCGAGCCTAGTGGGCTTTGTGTACTTGTCATTACCACCACGTATCATCAAGATTGGGTGAAAAAATATTTGCTGGTATATGGGAAACTCGTAATTTCTTGGAAGCTTGGCAAGCCCTTTCAATGAATGTGCTTTTCCACAGTCTCTGCTTAGGGCTACTTAAAGAGGAAACAAACCATAGAGACAAAACTGAGAACTACTTTTTTTTTTAGTTTCAAAGAGGTACTACAAACCATGTTGGATTTAGAGTTCCAAATTCATCTATCTATATAGGAGAGAACACAGGGAAACCTACATATAAAAACTGCTACTTTAGACGAACGCTTCAACCTAGAAGCACAAAATTTGTGAGGCAAGTGGGTTTTGTGTACTGATCATTACCACCAAGAATCATCAAGTTTGGGTGAAAAAATATTTGCTGGTATTTCGGAAAATCGTTATTTCTTAGAAGCTTTGCAACCCCTCTCAATGAAATTCTTTTAAACAGTCTGTGCCTAGGGCTACTTGAACAGGAAACAAGCCATAGAGACAAAACAGAGAACTACTTTATTTTGTCAAGTTTCAAAGAGCTACTAAAAACCATGTTGGATTTAGAGTTCCAAATTCATCTATCTATATAGGAGAGAACAGAGTGAAACCTAGAAATAAAAACTGCTACTGTAAAAGAACGCTTCAACCCAGAAGAACAAAATTTGGTGAGCCAAGTGGAATTAGTGTGCGGATCATTACCACCAAGTATCATCAAAATTGGGTGAAAAAATATTTGCTGGAATTTCGGAAACTCGTTAATTCTTAGAAGCTTGGCAACGCCTCTCAATGAAAGTGCTTTTCCACAGTCTGTGCCTAGGGCTACTTGAAGAGGAAACAAACCGTAGAGACAGAACTGAGAACTCCTATATTTTGTCAAGTTTCAAGGAGCTACTACAAACCATGATGCATTTAGAGTTCCAAAATCATCTATCTATATAGGAGAGAACAGAGTGAAACCTAAAAATAAAAAGTGCTACTGTAAACGAATGCTTCAACCTAGAAGAACAAAATTTGGTGAGCCAAGTGGGCTTTGTGTACTTGTCATTACCACCACATATTATCAAGATTGGGTGAAAAAATATTTGCTGGTATTTCGGAAACTCGTAATTTCTTGGAAGCTTGGCAACCCCTTTCAATGAAAGTGCTTTTCCACAGTCTCTGCTTAGGGCTACTTGAAGAGGAAACAAATCATAGAGACAAAACTGAGAACTGCTTTTTTTGTCAAGTTTCAAAGAGGTACTACAAACTATGTTGAATTTAGAGTTCCAAATTCATCTATCTATATAGGAGAGAACACAGGGAAACCTAAAGATAAAAACTGCTACTTTAGAGGAATGCTTCAACCTAGAAGAACAAAATTTGGTGAGCCAAGTGGAATTTGTGTACTGATCATTACCACCAAGTATCATCAAGATTGGGTTAAAAAATATTGGCTGGTATTTCGGAAACTCGTAATTTCTTGAAAGCTTGGCACCCCTCTCAAGGAAAGTGCTTTTCCACAGTCTGTGCCTAGGGCTACTTGAAGAAGAAACAAACCATAGAGACCAAACTGAGAACTCCTTTATTTTGTAAAGTTTCGAAAAGCTACTACAAACCATGTTGGATTTATTTCCAAATTCATCTATCTATATAGGAGAGAACAGAGTGAAACCTAAAAATTAAAACTGCTACTGTAAACGAACGCTTCAACCTAGAAGAACAAAATTTGGTGAGCCAAGTGGGCTTTGTGTACTTGTCATTACCACCCCGTTTCATCAAGATTGAGTGAAAAAATATTTGCTGGTATTTCGTAAACTCGTTATTTATTGGAAGCTTGGCAACCACTTTCAATGAAAGTGCTTTTCCACAGTCTCTGCTTAGGGCTACTTGAAAAGGAAACAAACCATAGAGCAAAACTGAAAACTACTTTTTTTGGTCAAGTTTCAAAGAGCTACTACAAACCATGTTGTATTTAGATTTCCAGAATCATCTATCTATATAGGAGAGAACAGAGTGAAACCTACATATTAAAACTGCTACTATAGACGAAGGCTTCAATCAAGAAGAACACAATTTGGTGAGCCAACTGGGATTTGTGTGCTGATCATTACCACCTCGTATCATCAAGATTGGGTGAAAAAATATTTGCTGGTATTTCGGAAACTCGTTCTTTCTTAGAAGCTTGGCAACCCCTCTCAATGAAAGTGCTTCTCCACAGTCTGTGCCTAGGGCTACTTGAAGAGGAAACAAACCATAGAGACAAAACTGAGAACTCCTTTATTTTGTCAAGTTTCAAAGAGCTACTACAAACCATGTTGGATTTAGAGTTCCAAATTCATCTATCTATATAGGAGAGAACAGAGTGAAACCTAAATATAAAAACTGCTACTCTAGACGAACGCTTCAACCAAGAAGAACACAATTTGGTGAGCCAAGTGGGATTTGTGTACTGATCATTACCACCAATTTTATCAAGATTGGGTGAAAAAATATTTCCTGGTGTTTCGGAATCTCGTTATTTCTTAGAAGCTTGGCAACCCCTCTCAATGAAAGTGCTTCTCCACTTTCTGTGCCTAGGGCTACTTGAAGAGGAAACAAACCATAGAGAAAAAACTGAAAACTCCTTAATTTTCTCAAGTTTCAAAGAGCTACGAAAAACCGTGTTGGATTTAGAGTTCCAAATTCATCTATCTATATAGGAGAGAACAAAGTGAAACCTAAAAACAACAACTGCTACTGTAAATGAACGCTTCAACCTAGAATAACAAAATTTGGTGAGCCAAGTGGGATTTGTGTACTGATCATTACCACCCAGTATCATCAAGATTGGGTGAAAAAATATTTGCTGGTATTTCGAAAACTCGTAATTTCTTGAAGCTTGGCAACCACTTTCAATGAAAGTGGTTTTCCACAGTCTCCTCTTAGGGCTACTTGAATAGGAAACAAACCATAGAGACAAAACTGAGAACTACTTTTTTTTTGCCAAGTTTCAAAGAGCTACTACAACCATGTTGGATTTAGAGTTCCAAATTCATCTATCTATATAGGAGAGAACAGAGTGAAACCTACATATAAAAACTGCTACTGTAGACGAACGCTTCAACCTAGAAGAAAAAAATTTGGTGAGCAAAGTTGGATTTGTGTACTGATCATTACCACCAAGTATCGTGAAGATTGAGTGAAAGAATATTTGCTCGTATTTCGGAAATTCGTTATTTCTTGGAAGGTTGGCAACCCTTCTCAATGGAAGTGCTTTTCGCAGTCTGGGCCTAGGGCTACTTGAAGAGGAAACAAACCATAGAGACAAAACTGAGAATTCCTTTATTTTTTCAAGTTTCAAAGAGCTACTACAAACCGTGTTTGATTTAGAGTTCCAAATTCATCTATCTATATAGGAGAGAACACAGTTAAACCTAAAAATTAAAACTGCTACTGTAAACGAACACTTCAACCTAGAAGAACAAAATTTGATGAGCCTAGTGGGATTTGTGTGCTTGTCATTACCACCACGTATCATCAAGATTGGGTGAAAAAATATTTGCTGGTATTTCAGAAACTCGTAATTTCTTGGAAGCTTGGCAAGCCCTCTCAATGAAAGTGCTTTTCCACAGTCTGTGGATAGGGCTACTTGAAGAGGAAACAAACCATAGAAACAAAACTGAGAACTCCTTTATTTTGTCAAGTTTCAAAGAGCGACTACAAACCATGTTGGATTTAGAGTTCCAAATTCACTATGTACATATGAGAGAACAGGGTGAAACCTAATTATAAAAACTTCTACTGTTACAAACGCTTAAACCTAGAAGCACAAAATTTGGTGAGGCAAGTGGGTTTTGTGTACTGATCATTACCACCCAGTATCATCAAGATTGGGTGAAAAAATATTTGAAGGTATTTTGGAAACTCGTTATTCCTTAGAAGCTTGGCAACCCCTCTCAATGAAAGTGCTTTTCCACAGTCTCTGCTTCGGGCTACTTGAAGAGGAAAGAAACCATAGAAAGAAAACTGAGAAGTAGTTTTTTTTGTCAAGTTTCAAAGAGCTACTACAAACCATGTTGGATTTAGAGTTCCAAATTCATCTATCTATATAGGAGAGAACAGAGTGAAACCTAAATATAAAAACTGCTACTGTAGAGGAACGCTTCAACCTAGAAGAACACAATTTGTTGAGCCAAGTGGGATTTGTATGCTGATCATTACTACCGAGTATCATCAAGATTGGGTGAAAGAATATTTGCTGGTATATCGGAAACTCGTTATTTCTTAGAAGCTTGGCACCCCCATTCAATGGAAGTGCTTTTCCACAGTCTGGGCCTAGGGCTACTTGAAGATGAAGCAAACCATAGAGACAAAACTGAGAACTACTTTTTTTGTCAAGTTTCAAAGAGCTACTACAAACCATGTTGGATTTAGTGTTCCAAATTCTTCTATCTATATAGGAGAGAACAGAGTGAAACCTACGTGTAAAAAGTGCTACTGTAGACGAACGCGTCAATCTAGAAGAACACCATATGGTGAGCCAAGTGGGATTTGTGTACTGATCGTTACCACCAAGTATCATCAAGATTGTGTGAAAAACTATTTGCTGGTATTTCAGAAACTCGTTATTTCTTAGAAGCTTGGCAACCCCTCTCAATGGAAGTGCTTTTCCACAGTTTGTGCCTAGGACTACTTGAATCGAAAACAAACCATAGAGACAAAACTGAGAACTCTTTTTTTTGTCAAGTTTCAAAGAGCTACTACAAACCAAGTTGGATTTAGAGTTCCAAATTCATCTATCTATATAGGAGAGAACAGAGTGAAACCTACATATAAAAACTGCCACTGTAGACGAACGCTTCAATCTAGAAGAACACAATTTGGTGAGCCAAGTGGGATTTGTGTACTGATCATTACCACCAAGTATCATCAAGATTGGGTGAAAAAATATTTGCTGCTATTTTGGAAACTCGCTATTTCTTAAAGCTTGGCAACCCCTCTCAATGAAAGTGCTTTTCCACAGTCTTTGCCGAGGGCTACTTGAAGAGGAAACAAACCATAGAGACAAAACTGAGAACTCTTTTTTTTGTCAAGTTTCAAAGAGCTACTACAAACCAAGTTGGATTTAGAGTTCCAAATTCATCTATCTATATAGGAGAGAACAGAGTGAAACCTACATATAAAAACTGCCACTGTAGACGAACGCTTCAATCTAGAAGAACACAATTTGGTGAGCCAAGTGGGATTTGTGTACTGATCATTACCACCAAGTATCATCAAGATTGGGTGAAAAAATATTTGCTGCTATTTTGGAAACTCGCTATTTCTTAAAGCTTGGCAACCCCTCTCAATGAAAGTGCTTTTCCACAGTCTGGGCCGAGGGCTACTTGAAGAGGAAACAAACCATAGAGAAAAAACTGAAAACTCCTTAATTTTCTCAAGTTTCAAAGAGCTACGAAAAACCGTGTTGGATTTAGAGTTCCAAATTCATCTATCTATATAGGAGAGAACAAAGTGAAACCTAAAAATAACAACTGCTACTGTAAACGAACGCTTCAACCTAGAAGAACAAAATTTGGTGAGCCAAGTGGGATTTGTGTACTGATCATTACCACCCAGTATCATCAAGATTGGGTGAAAAAATATTTGCTGGTATTTCGAAAACTCATAATTTCTTGAAGCTTGGCAACCACTTTCAATGAAAGTGGTTTTCCACAGTCTCCACTTAGGGCTACTTGAATAGGAAACAAACCATAGAGACAAAACTGAGAACTACTTTTTTTTTGCCAAGTTTCAAAGAGCTACTACAACCATGTTGGATTTAGAGTTCCAAATTCATCTATCTATATAGGAGAGAACAGAGTGAAACCTACATATAAAAACTGCTACTGTAGATGAACGCTTCAACCTAGAAGAAAAAAATTTGGTGAGCCAAGTTGGATTTGTGTACTGATCATTACCACCAAGTATCGTGAAGATTGAGTGAAAGAATATTTCCTCGTATTTCAGAAATTCGTTATTTCTTGGAAGCTTGGCAACCTTTCTCAATGGAAGTGCTTTTCGCAGTCTGGGCCTAGGGCTACTTGAAGAAGAAACAAACCATAGAGACAAAACTGAGAATTCCTTTATTTTTTCAAGTTTCAAAGAGCTACTACAAACCGTGTTTGATTTAGAGTTCCAAATTCATCTATCTATATAGGAGAGAACACAGTTAAACCTAAAAATTAAACCTGCTACTGTAAACGAACGCTACAACCTAGAAGAACAAAATTTGGTGAGCCAAGTGAGATTTATTTACTTGTCATTACCACCACGTATCATCAAGATTGGGTGAAAAAATATTTGCTGGTATTTCAGAAACTCGTAATTTCTTGGAAGCTTGGCAAGCCCTCTCAATGAAAGTGCTTTTCCACAGTCTGTGCCTAGGGCTATTGAAGAGGAAACAAACCATACTAACAAAACTGAGAACTCCTTTATTTTGACAAGTTTCAAAGAGCAACTACAAACCATGTTGAGTTTAGAGTTCCAAATTCACTATGTACATATGAGAGAACAGAGTGAAACCTAATTATAAAAACTTCTACTGTAGACAAACGCTTAAACCTAGAAGAACAAAATTTGGTGAGCCAAGTGGGATTTGTGTACTTGTCATTACCACCACGTATCATCAAGATTGGGTGAAAAAATATTTGCTGGTATTTCAGAAACTCGTAATTTCTTGGAAGCTTGGCAACCCCTCTCAATGAAAGTGTTTTCCACAGTCTCTGCTTCGGGCTACATGAAGAGGGAAAAAACCATAGAGACAAAACTGAGAACTAGTTTTTTTTTCAAGTTTCAAAGAGCTACTACAAACCATGTTGGATTTAGAGTTCCAAATTCATCTATCTATATAGGAGAGAACAGAGTGAAACCTACATATAAAAACTGCTACTGTAGACGAACGCTTCAACCTAGAAGAACACAATTTGGTGAGCCAAGTGGGACTTGTGTACTGTTCATTACCATCAAGTATCATCAAGATTGGGTGAAAAAATATTTGCTGGTATTTCGGAAACTCGTTATTTCTTAGCAGCTTGGCAACCACTCTCAATGAAAGTGCTTTCCCACAGTCTGTGCCTAGGGCTACTTGAATCGAAAACAAACCATGGAGTCAAAACTGAGAACTCTTTTATTTTGTCAAGTTTCAAAGAGCTACTACAAACCATGTTGGATTTAGAGTTCCAAATTCATCTATCTATATAGGAGAGAACAGAGTGAATCCTAAAAATAAATACTGCTACTGTAAACGAATGCTTCAACGTAGAAGAACAAAATTTGGTGAGCCAAGTGGGCTTTCTGTACGTGTCATTTCCACCCCGTATCATAAAGATTGGGAGAAAAATATTTGCTGGTTTTTCGAAAACTCGTAATTTCTTGGAAGCTTGGCAACCACTTTCAATGAAAGTGGTTTTCCACAGTCTCCAATTAGGGCTACTTGAAGAGGAAACAAACCATACAGACAAAACTGAGAACTACTTTTTTTTTGCCAAGTTTCAAAAGCTACTACAACCATGTTGCATATAGAGTTCCAAATTCATCTATCTATATAGGAGAGAACAGAGGGAAACCTACATATAAAAACTGCTACTGTAGACGAACGCTTCAACCTAGAAGAAAAAAATTTGGTGAGCCAAGTGAGATTTGTGTACTGATCATTACCACCAAGTATCATGAAGATTGAGTGAAAGAATATTTGCTCGTATTTCGGAAACTCGTTATTTGTTAGAAGCTTGGCAACCCTTCTCAATGGAAGGGCTTTTCGCAGTCTGGGCCTCGGGCTACTTGAAGAGGAAACAAACCATAGAGACAAAACTGAGAACTCCTTTATTTTTTCAAGTTTCAAAGAGCTACTACGAACCGTGTTTGATTTAGAGTTCCAAATTCATCTATCTATATAGGAGAGAACACAGTTAAACCTAAAAATTAAAACTGCTACTGTAAACGAACGCTTCAACCTTGAAGAAAAAAATTTGGTGAGCCTAGTTTGATTTGTGTGCTTGTCATTACCACCACGTATCATCAAGATTGGGTGAAAAAATATTTGCTTTTATTTCAGAAACTCGTAATTTCTTGGAAGCTTGGCAAGCCCTCTCAATGAAAGTGCTTTTCCACAGTCTGTGGATAGGGCTACTTGAAGAGGAAACAAACCATAGAAACAAAACTGAGAACTCCTTTATTTTGTCAAGTTTCAAAGAGCGACTACAAACCATGTTGGATTTAGAGTTCCAAATTCACTATGTACATATGAGAGAACAGGGTGAAACCTAATTATAAAAACTTCTACTGTTACAAACGCTTAAACATAGAAGCACAAAATTTGGTGAGGCAAGTGGGTTTTGTGTACTGATCATTACCACCCAGTATCATCAAGATTGGGTGAAAAAATATTTGCAGGTGTTTCGGAAACTCGTTATTCCTTAGAAGCTTGGCAACCCCTCTCAATGAAAGTGCTTTTCCACAGTCTCTGCTTCGGGCTACTTGAAGAGGAAACAAACCATAGAAAGAAAACTGAGAAGTAGTTTTTTTTGTCAAGTTTCAAAGAGCTACTACAAACCATGTTGGATTTAGAGTTCCAAATTCATCTATCTATATAGGAGAGAACAGAGTGAAACTTATATATAAAAACTGCTACAGTAGACGAACGCTTCAACCTAGAAGAACAAAATTTGGTGAGCCAAGTGGGATTTGTGTACTGATCATTACCACCAAGTATCATCAAGATTGCCTGAAAAAATATTTGCTGGTACTTCGGAAACTCTTTATTTCTTAGAAGCTTGGCAACCCCTCTCAATGAAAGTGCTTTTCCACAGTCTGTGCCTAGGGCTACTTGAAGAGGAAACAAACCATTGATACAAAACTGAGAACTCCTATATTTTGTCAAGTTTCAAAGAGCTACTACAAACCATGTTGAATTTAGAATTCCAAATTCATGTATCTATATAGGAGAGATGATAGGGAAACCTAAATTATAAACTTAAATTGTAAACGAACGCTTCGAACTAGAAGAACAAAATTTGTTGAGTCAAGTGGGATTTGTGTAACGATAATTACCACCAAGTATCATCAAGATTGGGTGAAAAAATATTTGCTGGTATTCGGAAACTCGTTATTTCTTGGATGCTTGGCAACCCCTTTCAATGAAAGTGCTTTTCCACAGTCTGTGCCAAGGGCTACTTGAAGAGGGAACAAACCATAGAGAGTAAACTGAGAACTACTTTATTTTGTCACGTTTCAAAGAGCTACTACAAACCTTGTTGGTTTTAGAGTTCCAAATTCATCTACCTATATAAGAGAGAACAGAGTGTAACCTACATATAAAAACTGCTGCTGTAGACGAACGCTTCAACCTAGCAGAACACAATTTGGTGAGGAAAGTGGGATTTGTGTACTGATCATTACCACCAAGTATCACCAAGATTGGGTGAAAAAATATTTGCTGGTATTTTGGAAACTCGTTATTTTTTGGAAGCTTGGCAACCCCTTTCAATGAAAGTGCTTTTCAACTGTCTGTGCCTAGGGCTACTTGAAGAGGAAACAAACCATAGAGAAAAAACTGAGAACTACTTTTTTTATTCAAGTTTTAAAGAGCTATTACAAACCATGCTGGATTTAGAGTTCCAAATTCATCTATATTTATAGGAGAGAACAGAGGGAAACCTAAAAATATAAACTTAAACTGTAAACGAACGCTTCAAACGAGAAGAACAAAATTTGGTGAGTCAAGTGGGATTTGTGTACTGATAATTACCACCAAGTATCATCAAGATTGGGTGAAAAAATATTTGCTGGTATTTCGGAAACTCGTTATTTCTTAGAAGCTTGGCAACCCCTCTCAATGATAGTGCTTTTCCACAGTCTGTGCCTAGGGATACTTGAAGAGGGAACAAACCATAGAGACTAAACTGAGAAATACTTTATTTTGTCACGTTTCAAAGAGCTACTACAAACCATGTTGGATTAGGGTTCCAAATTCATCTATCTATATAAGAGAGAACAGAGTGTAACCTACATATAAAAACTGCTGCTGTAGACGAACGCTTCAACCTAGAAGAACACAATTTGGTGAGCCAAGTGGGATTTGTGTACCGATCATTACCACCAAGTATCATCAAGATTGGGTGAAAAAATATTTGCTGGTATTTTGAAAATTCGTAATATCTTGGAAGCTTGGCAACCACTTTCAATGAAAGTGTTTTTCCACAGTCTGTGCCTAGGGCTACTTCAAGAGGAAACAAACCATAGAGACAAAACTGAGAACTAGTTTATTTTGTCAAGTTTCAAAGAGCTACAACAAACCATGTTGGATTTGGAGTTCCAAATTCATCTATCTATATAAGAGATAACAGAGTGAAACCGAAAAGTAAAAAAAGCTACTGTAGACGAACGCTTCAAACTAGAAGAACACAATTTGGTGAGGCAAGTGGGATTTGTATACTGATCATTACCACCAAGTATCATCAAGATTGGGTGAAAAAATATTTGCCTGTATTTCGGAACCTCTTTATTTCTTAGAAGCTTGGCAACCCCTCTCAATGAAAGTGCTTTTCCACAGTCTGTGCCTGGGGCTACTTGAAGAGGACACAAACCATAGAGACAAAACTGGGAACTCCTTTATTTCGTCAAGTTTCAAAGAGCTACTACAAACTATGTTGGATTTAGAGTTCCAAATTCATCTATCTATATAGGAGAGAACAGAGTGAAACCTAAAAATAAAAACTGCTACTGTAGACGAACGCTTCAATCTAGAAGAACACAATTTGGTGAGCCAAGTGGGATTTGTGTACCGCTCATTACCACCAAGTATCATCAAGATTGGGTGAAAGAATATTTGCTGGTATTTCGAAAACTCGTTATTTCTTAGAAGCTTGGCAACCCCTCTCAATGGAAGTGCTTTTCCACAGTCTGGGCCTAGGGCTACTTGAACAGGAAACAAACCATAGACACAAAACTGAGAACTACTTTATTTTGTCAGGTTTCAAAGAGCTACTACAAACCATTTTGGATTTAGAGTGCCAAATTCATCTACCTATATAGGAGAGAACAGAGTGCAACCTAAAAATAAAAACTGCTACTGTAAACGAACGCTTGAAGCTAGAAGAACAAAATTTGGTGAGCCAAGTTGGATTTGTGTACTTCTCATTACCAACACGTATCATCAAGATTGGGTGAAGAAATATTTTCTTGTATTTCAGAAACTCATAATTTTTTGGAAGCTTGGCAACCCCTTTCAATGAAAGTGCTTTTCCACAGTCTCTGCTAAGGGCTACATGAAGAGGAAACAAATCATAGAGACAAAACTGAGAACTCATTTATTTTGTCAAGTTTCAAAGAGCTACTACAAACCATTTTGGATTTAGAGTTCCAAATTAATCTATCTATATAGGAGGGAACAGAGTGAAACCTAAAAATAAAAACTGCTACTGTAAACGAACGCTTCAACCTAGAAGAAGTAAATTTGGAGAGTCAAATAGGATTTGTGTACCGATCATTACGACCAAGTATCACCAAGATTGGGTGAAAAAATATTTGCTGGTATTTCGGAAACTCGTTATTTTTTGGAAGCTTGGCAACCCCTTTCAATGAAAGTGCTTTTCATCTGTCTGTGCTTAGGGCTACTTGAAGAGGAAACAAACCATAGAGAAAAAACTGAGAACTACTTTTTTTAGTCAAGTTTTAAAGAGCTATTACAAACCATGCTGGATTTATAGTTCCAAATTCATCTATATATATAGGAGAGAAGAGAGGGAAACCTAAAAATATAAACTTAAACTGTAAACGAACGCTTCAAACGAGAAGAACAAAATTTGGTGAGTCAAGTGGGATTTGTGTACTGATAATTACCACCAAGTATCATCAAGATTGGGTGAAAAAATATTTGCTGGTATTTCGGAAACTCGTTATTTCTTAGAAGCTTGGCAACCCCTCTCAATGAAAGTGCTTTTCCACAGTCTGTGCCAAGGGCTACTTGAAGAGGGAACAAACCATAGAGACTAAACTGAGAAATACTTTATTTTGTCACGTTTCAAAGAGCTACTACAAACCATGTTGGATTAGGGTTCCAAATTCATCTATCTATATAAGAGAGAACAGAGTGTAACCTACATATAAAAACTGCTGCTGTAGACGAACGCTTCAACCTAGAAGAACACAATTTGGTGAGCCAAGTGGGATTTGTGTACCGATCATTACCACCAAGTATCATCAAGATTGGGTGAAAAAATATTTGCTGGTGTTTTGGAAATTCGTAATATCTTGGAAGCTTGGCAACCCCTTTCAATGAAAGTGTTTTTCCACAGTCCGTGCCTAGGGCTACTTCAAGAGGAAACAAACCATAGAGACAAAACTGAGAACTACTTTATTTTGTCAAGTTTCAAAGAGCTACAACAAACCATGTTGAATTTGGAGTTCCAAATTCATCTATCTATATAAGAGATAACAGAGTGAAACCCAAAAATAAAAACTGCTACTGTAGACGAACGCTTCAAACTAGAAGAACACAATTTGGTGAGCCAAGTGGGATTTGTATACTGATCATTACCATAAGTATCATCAAGATTGGGTGAAAAAATATTTGCCTGTATTTCGGAAGCTCTTTATTTCTTAGAAGCTTGGCAACCCCTCTCAATGGAACTGCTTTTCCACAGTCTTGGCATAGGGCTACTTGAGAAAAACAAACCATAGATACAAAACTGAGAACTCCTATATTTTGTCAAGTATCAAAGAGCTACTACAAACCATGTTGGATTTAGAGTTCCAAATTCATCTATATATATAGGAGAGAAGATAGGGAAACCTAAAAATATAAACTTAAACTGTAAACGAACGCTTAAAACTAGAAGAACAAAATTTGGTGAGTCAAGTGGGATTTGTGTAACGATAATTACCACCAATTATCATCAAGATTGGGTGAAAAAATGTTTGCCTGTATTTCGGAAGCTCTTTATTTCTTAGAAGCTTGGCAACCCCTCTCAATGAAAGCGCTTTTCCACAGTCTGTGCCTAGGGCTCCTTGAAGAGGAAATGAACCATAGTGACAAAACTGAGAACTCCTTTATTTTGTCAAGTGTCAAAGAGCTACTACAAACCATGTTGGATTTAGAGTTCCAAAATCATCTATCTATATAGGAGAGAACAGAGTGAAACCTAAATATAAAACTGCTACTGTAGACGAACTCTTAAACCTAGAAGAACAAAATTTGGCAAGCCAAGTGGGATTTGTGTACTGATCATTACCACCAAGTACCATGAAGATTGGGTGAAAAAATATTTGCTGGTATTTCGGAAACTCGTTATTCCTTAGAAGCTTGGAAACCCCTCTCAATGAAAGTGCTTTTCCACAGGCTGTGCCTAGGGCTACTTGAAGAGGAAACAAACCATAGAGACAAAACTGGGAACTCCTTTATTTTGTCAAGTTTCAAAGTACTACTACTACAAACCGTGTTGGATTTAGAGTTCCAAATTCATCTATCTATATAGGAGAGAACAGAGTGAAACCTAAAAATAAAAACTGCTACTGTAGACGAACGCTTCAATCTAGAAGAACACAATTTGGTGAGCCAAGTGGGATTTGTGTACTGCTCATTACCACGAATTATCATCAAGATTGGGTGAAAGAATATTTGCTGGTATTTCAGAAACTCGTAATTTCTTAGAAGCTTGGCAACCACTCTCAATGGAAGTGCTTTTCCACAGTCTGGGCCTAGGGCTAATTGAACAGGAAACAAACCATAGATAAAAAACTGAGAACTACTTTATTTTGTCAGGTTTCAAAGAGCTACTACAAACCATTTTGGATTTAGAGTGCCAAATTCATCTATCTATATGAGAGAGAACAGAGTGAATCCTAAATATAAAAACTGCCACTGTAGACGAACGCTTAAACCTAGAAGAACACAATTTGGTGAGCCAAGTGGGATTTGTGTACTGATCATTACCACCAAGTATCTTAAAGCCTGGTTGAGAAAATATTTGCTGATATTTCGGAAACTCGTTATTTCTCAGAAGCTTGGCAACCCCTGTCAATGAAAGAGCTTTTCCACAGTCTGTGCCTAGGGCTTCTTGAAGAGGAAACAAACCATAGAGACAAAACTGAGAACTTCTTTATTTTGTCAAGTTTCAAAGAGCTACTACAAACCATGTTGGATTTAGAGTTCCAAATTCATCTACCTATATAGGAGAGAACAGAGTGAAACCTAAAAATAAAAACTGCTACTGTAAACGAACGCTTGAAGCTAGAAGAACACAATTTGGTGAGCCAAGTTGGATTTGTGTACTTCTCATTACCACCACGTATCATCAAGATTGGGTGAAGAAATATTTTCTTGCATTTCAGACACTCGTAATTTTTTGGAAGCTTGGCAACCCATTTCAATTAAAGTGCTTTTCCACAGTCTCTGCTAAGGGCTACATGAAGAGGAAACAAATCATAGAGACAAAACTGAGAACTCATTTATTTTGTAAAGTTTCAAAGAGCTACTACAAACCATGTTGGATTTAGAGTTCCAAATTCATCTATCTATATAGGAGAGAACAGAGTGAAACCTAAAAATAAAAACTGCTACTGTAAACGAACGCTTCAACCTAGAAGAACTAAATTTGGAGAGTGAAGTAGGATTTGTGTACCGATCATTACGACCAAGTATCACCAAGATTGGGTGAAAAAATATTTGCTGGTATTTTGGAAACTCGTTATTTCTTAGAAGCTTGGCAACCCCTCACAATGAAAGTGCTTTTCAACAGTCTGTGCCTAGGGCTACTTGAAGAGTAAACAAACCATAGAGACAAAACTGAGAACTCTTTTATTTTGTCAAGTTTCAAAGAGTTACTACAAACCATGTTGCATTTAGAGTTCCAAATTCATCTATCTATATAGGAGAGACAGAGGGACACCTAAATATAAAAACTGCTACTATAGACGAACGCTTCAACATAGAAGAACACAATTTCGTGAGCCAAGTGGAATTTGTGTACTGATCATTACCACCAAATATCATCAAGATGGGTGAAAAAATATTTGCTGGTATCTCGGAAACTCGTTATTTCTTAGAATCTTGGCAACCCCTGTCAATGAAAGTGCTTTTCCACAGTCTGTGCCTAGGGCTACTTGAAGAGGAAACAAACCATAGAGACTAAACTGAGAACTACTTTATTTTCTCAAGTGTCATAGAGCTACTACAAACAATGTTGGATTTAGAGTTCCAAATTCATCTATCTATATAGGAGAGAACAGAGTGAAACCCAAAAATAAAAACTGCTACTGTAAACAAACGCTTAAACCTAGAAGAACAAAATTTGGTGAGCCAAGTGTGATTGCCACCAAGTATGATCAAGATTGGGTGAAAAAATATTTGCTGGTATATCGAAAACTGGTAATTTCTTGGAAGCTTGGCAAACACTCTCAATGAAAATGCTTTTCCACAGTCTGTGCCTAGGGCTACTTGAAGAGGAAACAAACAATAGAGACAAAACTGAGAACCTCTTTTTTATGTGAAGTTTCATAGAGCTTCTACAAACCATGTTGGATTTAGAGTTCCAAATTCATCTACGTATATAGGAGAGAACAGAGTGAAACGTAAATATAAAAACAGCTACTGTAGACGAACACTTCAACCTAGAAGAACAAAATTTGGTGAGCCAGTGGGATTTGTGTACTGATAATTACCACCAAGTATCATCAAGATTGGGTGAAAAAATATTTGCTGATATTTCGGAAACTCGTTATTTCTCAGAGCTTTGCAACCCCTCTCAATGAAAGTGCTTTTCCACAATCTGTGCCTAGGGCTACTTGAAGAGGCAACAAACCATAGAGACAAAACTGAGAACCTCTTTTTTATGTGAAGTTTCATAGAGCTTCTACAAACCATGTTGGATTTAGAGTTCCAAATTCATCTATCTATATTGGAGAGAACAGAGGGTCACATAAATATAAAAACTCCTACTGTAGACGAACGCTTCAACGTAGAAGAACACAATTTGGTGATCCAAGTGGGATTTGTGTACTGATCATTACCACCAAGTATCATCAAGATTGGTTGAAAAAATATTTGCTGGTATTTCTAAAACTCGTAATTTCTTGGAAGCTTGGCAATCCCCGTCAATTAAAGCGCTTTTCCACAGTCTGTGCATTGGGCTACTTGAAGAGGAAACAAACCATAGAGACAAAACTGAGAACTCCTTTAGTTTGTCAAGTTTCAAAGAACTACTACAAACCATGTTGGATTTAGAGTTCCAAATTCATCTATCTATATAGGAGAGAACAGAGTGAAACCTAAAAATAAAAACTGCTACTGTAGACGAACGCTTCAACATAGAAGAACAAAATTTGGTGAGCCAAGTGGGATTTGTGTACTTGTCATTACCACCACGTTTCATCAAGATTGGCTGAAAAAATATTTGCTGGTATTTCGGAAACTCGTTATTTCTAGGAAGCTTGGCAACCCCTTTCAATGAAAGTGCTTTTCCACATACTGTGCCTAGGGCTACTTGAATAAGAAACAAACCATAGAGACTAAACTGAGAACAACTTTATTTTGTCAAGTTTCAAAGAGCTACTACAAACCATCTTGGATTTAGAGTTCCAAATTCATCTATCTATATAGGAGAGAACAGAGTGAAACCTAAATATAAAAACTGCTACTGTTGACGAACGCTTCAACCTAGAAGAACAAAATTTGGTGAGCCAAGTGGGATTTGTGTACTGATCATTACCACCAAGTATCATCAAGATTGGGTGAAAAAATATTTGCTGGTATTTCGGAAACTCGTTATTATCTTAGAATATTGGCAACCCCTGTAAATGAAAGTGCATTTTCACAGTCTGTGCCTAGGGTTACTTGAAGAGGAAACAAACCATAGAGACTAAACAAGAACTACTTTATTTTGTCAAGTTTCAAAGAGCTACTACAAACCATGTTCAATTTAGAGTTCCAAATTCATCTACCTATATAGGAGAGAACAGAGTGAACCCTAAATATAAAAACAGCTACTGTAGACGAACACTTCAACCTACAAGAACAAAATTTGGTGAGCAAAGTGGGATTTGTGTACTGATCATTACCACCAAGTATCATCAAGATTGGATGAAAAAATATTTGCTGGTATTACGGAAACTCGTTATTTCTTAGACCTTTACAACCCCTTTCAATGAAAGTGCTTTTCCACATACTGTGCCTAGGGCTACTTGAATAAGAAACAAACCATAGAGACTAAACTGAGAACAACTTTATTTTGTCAAGTTTCAAAGAGCTACTACAAACCATCTTGGATTTAGAGTTCCAAATTCATCTATCTATATAGGAGAGAACAGAGTGAAACCTAAATATAAAAACTGCTACTGTTGACGAACGCTTCAACCTAGAAGAAGAAAATTTGGTGAGCCAAGTGGGATTTGTGTACTGATCATTACCACCAAGTATCATCAAGATTGGGTGAAAAAATATTTGCTGGTATTTCGGAAACTCGTTATTATCTTAGAATATTGGCAACCCCTGTCAATGAAAGTGCATTTTCACAGTCTGTGCCTAGGGTTACTTGAAGAGGAAACAAACCATAGAGACTAAACAAGAACTACTTTATTTTGTCAAGTTTCAAAGAGCTACTACAAACCATGTTCAATTTAGAGTTCCAAATTCATCTACCTATATAGGAGAGAACAGAGTGAACCCTAAATATAAAAACAGCTACTGTAGACGAACACTTCAACCTACAAGAACAAAATTTGGTGAGCAAAGTGGGATTTGTGTACTGATCATTACCACCAAGTATCATCAAGATTGGATGAAAAAATATTTGCTGGTATTACGGAAACTCGTTATTTCTTAGACCTTTACAACCCCTTTCAATGAAAGTGCTTTTCCACAGTATGAGCCTAGGGCTACTTGAAGAGGAAAAAAACCATAGAGACTAAACTGAGAACTCCTTTATTTTGTCAAGTTTCAAAGAGCTACTACACACCATGCTGGATTTAGAGTTCCAAATTCATCTATCTATATAGGAGAGAACAGAGTGAAACCCAAAAATAAAAACTGCTACTGTAAACGAAAGTTCAAACCTAGAAGAACAAAATTTGGTGAGCCAAGTGGGATTTGTGTACTTGTCATTGCCACCACGTATGATCAAGATTGGGTGAAAAAATATTTGCTGGTATATCGGAAACTCGTAATTTCTCGGAAGCTTGGCAACCTCTCTCAATGAAAATGCTTTTCCACAGTGTGTGCCTACGGCTAATTGAAGAGGAAAAAAATCATAGAGACTAAACAGAGAACTCCTTTATTTTGTAAAGTTTCAGAGAGCTACTACAAACCATGTTGGATTTAGAGTTCCAAATTCATCTACCTATATAGGAGAGAACAGAGGGAAACCTAAATATAAAAACAGCTACTGTAGACGAACACTTCAACCTACAAGAACAAAATTTGGTGAGCAAAGTGGAATTTGTGTACTGATCATTACCACCAAGTATCATCAAGATTGGGTGAAAAAATATTTGCTGGTATTTCGGAAACTCGTTATTTCTTAGAGCTTGGCAACCCCTTTAATGAAAGTGCTTTTCCACAGTATGAGCCTAGGGCTACTTGAAGAGGACACAAACCATAGAGACAAAACTGAGAACCTCTTTTTTTTGTCAAGTTTCATAGAGATACTACAAACCATGTTGGATTTAGAGTTCCAAATTCATCTATCTATATTGGAGAGAACACAGGGAAACCTAAGTATAAAAACTGCTACTGTAGACGAATGCTTCAACGTAGAAGAACAAAATTTGGTGAGCCAAGTGGAATTTGTGTACTGATCATTACCACCAAGTATCATCAAGATTGGGTAAAAAAATATTTGCTGGTATTTCGGAAATTTGTTATTTCTTAGAAGCTTCGCAACTCCTCTCAATGAAAGTGCCTTTCCACAGTCTGTGCCTAGTGCTACTTGAAGAGGAAACAATCCATAGAGACAAAACTGAGAACTCCTTTATTTTGTCAAGTTTCAAAGAGCTACTACAAACCATGTTGGATTTAGAATTCCAAATTCATCTATCTATATAGGAGAGAACAGAGTTAAACCCAAAAAAAAAACTGCTAGTGTAAACGAACGCTTATACCTAGAAGAAGAAAATATGGTGAGCCAAGTGGGATTTGTGTCCTTGTCATTGCCACACCGTATCATCAAGATTGGATGAAAAAATATTTGCTGGTATATCGGAAACTTGTAATTTCTTTTAAGCTTGGCAACCCCTCTCAATGAAAGTTCTTTTCCACAGTCTGTTCCTACGGCTACTTGAAGAGGAAACAAATCATAGAGACTAAACTGAGAACTCCTTTATTTTGTCCTTGTTGGATTTAGAGTTCCAAATTCATCTACCTATAAAGGAGAGAAGAGAGTGAAACCTAAATATAAAAACAGCTACTGTAGACGAACGCTTCAACCTAGAAGAACACAATTTGGTGAGCCAAGTGGGATTTTTGTACTGATCATTACCACCAAGTATCATCAAGATTGGTTGAAAAAATATTTGCTGGTATTTCGGAAGCTCGTTATTTCTTAGAAGCTTGGCAACCCCTCTCAATGAAAGTGCTTCTCCACAGTCTGTGCCTAGGGCAACTTGAAGAGGAAACAAACCATAGAGACAAAACTGAGAAATCTTTTATTTTTTCAAGTTTCAAAGAGCTACTACAAACCATGTTGGATTTAGAGTTCTAAATTCATCTATCTATATAGGAAAGAACAGAGGGACACCTAAATATAAAAACTGCTACTATAGACGAACGCTTCAACCTAGAAGAACACAATTTGGTGAGCCAAGTGGGATTTGTTTACTGATCATTACCACCAAGTATCATCAAGATTGGGTGAAAAAATATTTGCTGGTATTTCGGAAACACATAATTTCTTGGAAGCTTGGCAACCCCAGTCAATGAAAGCGCTTTTCCACAGTCTGTGTCTTGTGCTACCTGAAGAGGAAACAAACCATAGAGACCAAACTGAGAACTCCTTTATTTTGTCAATTTTCAAATAGCTACTACAAACCATGTTGGATTTAGAGTTCCAAATTCATCTACCTATGTAGGAGAGAACAGAATAAAACCTAAATACAAAAACAGTTACTGTAGACGAACACTTCAACCTAGAAGAACAAAATTTGGTGAGCCAAGTGGGATTTGTATACTGATCATTACCACCAAGTATCATCAAGATTGGGTGAAAAAATATTTGCCTGTATTTCGGAAGCTTGGCAACCCCTCTCAATGAAAGCGCTTTTCCACAGTCTGTGCCTAGGGCTACTTGACGAGGAAACGAACCATAGTGACAAAACTGAGAACTCCTTTATTTTGTCAAGTTTCAAAGAGCTACTTCAAACCATGTTGGATTTAGAGTTCCAAATTCATCTATCTGTATGGGAGAGAAGAGAGTGAAACCTAAAAATAATAACTGCTACTGTAAATAACGCTTCAACGTAGAAGAACAAAATGTTTTGAGCCAAGTCTAATTTGTGTACTGATCATTTCACCAAGTATCATGAAGATTGAGTGAAAATATATTTTCTGGTATTTCGGTTACTCGTAGTTTCTTGGAAGCTTGGCAACCCTTCTCACTATAAGTGCTTTTCCACAGTCTCTGCTTAGGGCTACTTGAGGAGGAAACAAGCCATAGAGAAAAAAATGAGAGCTACTTGATTTTGTCAAATTTCAAAGAGCTACTACAAAGCATGTTGGATTTAGAGTTCCAAATTCCTCTAACTATATCGGAGAGAAAAGAGGGAAACCTAAAAATAAAACTGCTACTCTAAAAGAACGCTTCAACCTAGAAGAACAAAATTTGCTGAGCCAAGTGGGATTTGTGTACTGATCATTACCACCAAGTATCATCAAGTTATGGTGAAAAAATATTTGCTGGTATTTCACAAACACGTAGATTCTTGGAAGCTTGGCAACCCCTTTCAATGAAAGTGCTATTTGTCAGTCTCTACTTAGGGCTACTTGAAGAGGAGAAAAACCATAGAGACAAAAAAAAGAACTACTTTATTTTGTCAAGTTTCAAAGAGCTACTACAAACCATGTTGGATTTAGAGTTCCAAATTCCTCTATCTATATAGGAGAGAACAGAGGGAAACCAAAAAATAAATACTGCTACTGTAAAAGAACTCTTCAACCTAGAAGAACAAAATTTGGTGAGCCAAGTGGGATTGGTGTACTGATCTTTACCACCAAGGATCATCAAGATGGGGTGAAAAAATATTGGCTGGTATTTCGGAAACTCGTAAATTCTTGGACGCTTGGCAACCCCTTTCAATGAAAGTGCTTTTCAGCAGTCTCTGCTTAGGGCTACTTCAAGAGGAAACAAATCGTAGAGACAAAACTGAGAATTACTTTATTTTGTCAAGTTTCAATAAGCTACTACTAACTCTGTTGTATTTTGAGTTCCAAATTCATCTATCCATATAGGAGAGAAGAGAGTGAAACCTAAAAATGAAAACTGCCACTGTAAATAACGCTTCAACCTAGAAGAACAAAATTTGGTGAGCCAAGTGAGATTTGTGTACTGACCATTTCACTATGTATCATCAAGATTGAGTGAAAATATATTTGCTCGTATTTCGGAAACTCATAATTTCTTGGAAGATTGGCAACCGCTCTCAATGAAAGTGCTTTTCCACAGTCTTTGCTTAGGGCTACTTGAAGAGGAAACAAACCATTGAGAAAAAAATGAGAGCTACTTTATTTTGACAAGTTTCAACGAGCTACTACAAACCATGTTGGATTTAGAGTTCCAAATTCCTCTATCAATATAGGAATAATAAAGAGGGAAATCTGAAAATAAAAACAGCTAGTATAAAAGAACGTTTCAACCTAAAAGAACAAAATTTGGTGAGCCTACAGGGATTTGTGTACTGATCATTACCACCAAATATCATCAAGTTTGGGTAAAAAAATATTTGCTTGTATTTCGGAAACTAGTAATTTCTTGAAACTTGGCAACACCTTTCGATGAAAGTGCTTTTCCACAGTATCTGCTTAGGGCTACTTGAAGTGGAAACAAACCATAGACACAAAACTGAAAACTACTCTATTTTGTCACGTTTCAAAGAGCTACTACAAACCATGTTGGATTTAGAGTTCCAAATTCATCTATGTATCTAGGAGAGAACAGAGGGAAACCTAAAAATATAAACTGCTACTGTAAACGAACGCTTCAAACTAGAAGAACAAAATTTGGTGAGCCAAGTGGGATTTGTGTACTGATCATTACCACCAAGTATCTTCAAGATTGGGTGAAAAAATATTTGCGGGAATTTCGGAAACTCGTGATTTCTTGGAAGCTTGGCAACCCCTTTTAATAAAGTGCTTTTCCACAGTTTCTGCTTAGGGCTACTTGAAGTGAAAACAAACCATAGAGACAAAACTGTGAACTTCTTTATTTTGTCAAGTTTCAAAGTGCTACTACAAACTATGTTGGAAATAAAGTTCCAAATTCATCTATCTATATAGGAGACAACAGAGTGAAACCTAAAAATAAAAACTGGTACTGTAAACGAACGCTTTAACCAAGAAGAAGAAAATTTGGTGAGCCATGTGGGATTTGTATACTGATCATTACCACCAAGTATCATCAAGATTGGGTGAGAAAATATTTGCTGGTATTTCGGAAACTCGTAATTTCCTGGAAGCTTGGCAACCCCTTTTAATGAAAGTGCTTTTCTACAGTCTCTTTTTAGGGCTACTTGAAGTGGAAAAAAACCAAGGACACACAACTGAGAACTACTCTATTTAGTCAAGTTTTAAAGAGGTAATACAAACCATGTTGGATTTAGAGTTTCTAATTCATCTAACTATATAGGAGAGAACAGAGTGAAAACTAAAAATATAAACTGCTACTGTAAACAAACGCTTTAACCTAGAAGAACAAAATTTGGTGAGCCAAGTGGAATTTGTGTACTGATCATTAACACCAAGTAGCATCATGTTTGGGTGAAAAAATATTTGCGGGTATTTCGGAAACTCGTAATTTGTTGGAAGCTAGGCAACCCCTTTTAATGAAAGTGCCTTTCCAAAGTCTCTTCTTACGGCTACTTAAAGAGGAAACAAACCATAGAGAAAAAAATGAGAGCTAATTTATTTTGTCAAGTTTCAACGAGCTACTACAAACCATGTTGGATTTAGAGTTCCAAATTCCTCTATCTATATCGGAGAGAAAAGAGGGAAACCTAAAAATAAAAAATGCTTCTGTAAACGAACGTTTCAACCTAGAAGAACAAAATTTGGTGAGCCAAGTGGGATTTGTGTACTGATCATTACCACCAAGTATCATCACGATTGGGTGAAAAAATATTTGCAGAAATTTCGGAAACTCGTAATTTCTTGGAAGCTTGTCAACCCCTTTCAATGAAAGTGCTTTTCACCAGTCTCTGCTTAGGGGTACTTGAAAAGGAAACAAACCATAGAGACAAAACTGAGAACTACTTTATTTTGTTAATTTTGAAAGAGCTACTACAAACTATGTTGGATTTAGAGTTCCAAATTCATCTATATATATAGGAGACAACAGAGTGAAACCTGAAAATAAAAACTCCTACTGTAAACGAACGCTTCAACCTAGAATAACAAAATTTGGTGAGACAAGTGGTATTTGTTAAGTGATCATTACCACCACGTATCATCAAGATTGGGCGAAATAATATTTGCTGGTATTTCGGAAACTCGTACATTCTTGGACGCTTGGCATCCACTTTCAATGAAAGTGCTTTTCGCCAGTCTCTGATTAGGGCTACTTGAAGAGGAAACAAACCATAGAGACAAAACTGTGAACTACTTTATTTTGCCAAGTTTCATAGAGCTACAACAAACCATGTTGGATTTAGAGTTCCAAGTTCATCTATCTAAATAGGAGTGAACCAAGTGAAACCTAAAAATAAAAACTGCTACTGTAAACGAACGCTTCAACCTAGAAGAACAAAATTTGGTGAGCCAATTGGGATTTGTGTACTGATCTTTACCACCAAGTATCATCAAGATTGGGTGAGAAAATATTTGCTAGTATTTCGAAAACTCGTAATTTCTTGAAAGCTTGGCAAACCCTTTCAATGAAAGTGCTTTTCCAGAGTCTCTGCTTAGGGCTACTTGAAGTGGAAACAAACCAAGGACACACAGCTGAGAACTACTTTATTTTGTCATGTTTCAAAGAGCTACTATAAACCAGGTAGGATTTAGAGTTCCAAATTCATCTATGTATATAGGAGAGAAGAGAGGGAATCCTAAAAATAAAGACTGCTACTGTAAACGAACGCTTCAACCTAGAAGAACAAAATTTGGTGAGCCAAGTGGGATTTGTGTACTGATCATTACCACAAGTGTCATCAAGATTGGGTGAAAAAATGTTTGGTGGTATTTCGGAAACTCGTAATTTCTTGGAATCTTGGAAAGCCCTTTCAATGAAAGTGTTTTTCCACAGTATCTGCTTAGGTTTACTTGAAGTGGAAACAAACCATAGAGATAAAACTGAGAACTACTTTATTATGTCAAGTTTCAAAGAGTTACTACCAACTATGTTGGATTTAAAGTACCAAATTTATCTATCTATATAGGAGACAACAGAGTGAAATCTAAAAATAAAAATTGCTACTGTAAACGAACGCTTCAACCTAGAAGAGGAAAATTTGGTGAGCAAAGTGGGATTTGTATATTGATCATTACCACCAAGAATCATCAAGATTGGGCCAAAAAATATTTGCTGGTATTTCGGAAACTCGTACATTATTGGACGCTTGGCAACCCCTTTCAATGAAAGTGCTTTTCCACAGTCTGTGCCTAGGGCTACTTGACGAGGAAACAAACCATAGAGAAAAAACTGAGAGCTACTTTATTTTGCCAAGTTTCAAAACCTACTACAAACCATGTTGGATTTATAGTTCCAAATTCATCTATCTATATAGAAGAGAACCAAGTGAAACCTAAAAATAAAAACTGCTACTGTAAACGAACGCTTCAACATAGAAGAACTAAATTTGGTGAGTCAATTGGGATTTGTGTACTGATCATTACCAAAAAGTATCATCATGATTGGGTGAAAAAATATTTGCTGGTATTTCGAAAACTCGTAATTTTTTGAAAGCTTGGCAAACCCTTGCCATGAAACTGCTTTTCAACAGTCTCTGCTTTGGGCTACTTCAAGTGGAAACAAACCAAGGTCACACAGCTGAGAACTACTTTATTTTGTCAAGTTTTATAGAGCTACTACAAACCAGGTTGGATTTAGAGTTCCAAATTCATCTATAATTGTAGGAGAGAAGAGAGTGAAACCTATAAATAAACACTGCTACAGTAAACGAACGCTTCAACCTAGAAGAACAAAATTTGGTGAGCCAAGTGGGACTTCGGTACTGATCATTATCACGAAGTATCATCAAGATTGGGTGAAAAAATATTTGGTGGTATTTCGGAAACTCGTAATTTCTTGGAAGCTTGGCAACCCCTTTCAATGAAAGTGTTTTTCCCCAGTATTTCTTAGGGCTACTTGAAGTGGAAACAAACCATAGAGACAAAACTGAGAACTACTTTATTAGGTCAACTTTCAAAGATCTACTAAAAACCATGTTGGATTTAGAGTTCCAAATTCATCTATCTATATAGGAGAGAAGAGACTGAAACCTAAAAATATTAACTGCTACTGTAAAGCAACGCTTCAACCTAAAAGGACAAAAATTGGTGAGCCAAGTGGGACTTGAATACTGATAATTACCACCAAGTATCATCAAGATGGGGCGAAAAATATTTGCTGGTATTTCGAAAACTCGTAATTTCTTTGAAGCCCGGCAAAGCATTTCAATCAAAGTGCTTTTTCACAGTCTCTGCTTAGGGCTACTTGAAGAGGAAACAAACCATAGAGACAAAACGGAGAACTACTTTATTTCGTCAAGTTTCAAAGAGCTACTACAAACCATGTTGGATTTAGAGTTCCAAATTCATCTATCTATATACGAGACAACAGAGTGAATCCTGAAAATAAAAACTGCTACTGTAAACGAATGCTTCAACCTAGAAGAACAAAATTTGGTGAGCCAAGTGCGATTTGTATCCTGATCTTTACCACCAAGTATCATCAAGATTGGGTGAAAAAATATTTGCTGGTATTTCGGAAACTCTTACTTTCTTGGACACTTAGCAACCCCTTTCAATGAAAGTGCTTTTCGCCAGTCTCTGATTAGGGCTAATTGAAGAGGAAACAAACCATAGAGACAAAACTGAGAACTACTTTATTTGCTAAGTTTCAAAGAGCTACTACAAACCTTGTTTGATTTAGAGTTCCAAATTCATCTACCTATATAGGAGAGAACAGAGTGAAACCTAAAAATAAAAACTGCTACTGTTATCGAAAGCTTCAACCTAGAAGAACAAAATTTGGAGAGCCAATTGGGATTTGTGTACTGATCATTACCACCAAGTATCTTCAAGATTCTGTGAAAAAATATTTGCTGGTATTTCGAAAACTCGTAAATTCTTTGAAGCCTGGCAACCCATTTCTATGAAAGTGCTTTTTCACAGTCTCTGCTTAGGGCTACTTGAAGAGAAAACAAACCATAGACACAAAACTGAGACTACTTTATTTTGTCAAGTTTCAAACAGCTACTACAAACCATCTTTGATTTAGAGTTCCAAATTCATCTATATGTATAGGAGAGATCACAGTGAAACCTTGAAAAAAACAAAAATAAAAATTGCTACTGTAAATGAACGCTTCAACCAGAAACAAATTTTGGTGAATCAAGTTAAATTTGTGTTCTGATCATTACCACCAAGTATCATCAAGATTGGGCGAAAAAATATTTGCTGGTATTTCGGAAACTCGTACTTTCTAGGACACTTGGCAACCCCTTTCAATGAAAGTGCTTTTTGCCAGTCTCTGATTAGGACTATATGAAGAGGAAACAAACCATAGAGACAAAACTGAGAACTACTTTATTTTGCCAAGTTTCAAAGAGCTACTACAAACCATGTTTGATTTAGAGTTCCAAATTCATCTACCTATATATTAGAGAACAGAGTGAAACCTAAAAATAAAACTGCTACTGTTAACGATCGCTTCAACCTAGAAGAACAAAATTTGGTGAGCCAATTGGGATTTGTGTACTGATCATTACCACCAAGTATCATCAAGATTTGGTGAAAAAATATTTGCTGGTATTTCGAAAACTCGTAATTTCGTTGAAGCCAGGCAACCCATTTCAATGAAAGTGCTTTTTCACAGTCTCTGCTTAGGGCTACTTGAAGAGGAAACAAACCATAGACACAAAACTGAGAACTACTTTATTTTGTCAAGTTTACAAGAGCTACTACAAACCATCTTGGATTTAGAGTTCCAAATTCATCTATCTGTGTAGGAGAGATCACAGTGAAACCTAAAAATAAAAATTGCTACTGTAAATGAACGCTTCAACCAGAAACATATTTTGGTGAATCAAGTGGAATTTGTGTTCTGATCATTACCACCAAGTATCATCAAGATTGGGTGAAAAATATTTGCTGGTATTTTGGAAACTCGTAATTTCTTGGAAGCTTGGCAACCCCTTTCAATGAAAGTGCTTTTCTACAGTCTCTGCTTAGGGCTACTGTAAGAGGCAACAAACCATAGAGACAAAACTGAGAACTACATTATTTTGTCAAGTTTCAAAGAGCTACTACAAACCATGTTGGATTTAGAGTTCCAATTTTATCTATCTATAAAAGAGAGAACAGAGTGAATCCTGAAAATAAAAACTGCTACTCTAAATGAACGCTTCAACCTAGAAGAACAAAGTTTGGTGAGCCAAGTTGGATTTGTTGTCTGATCATTTCATCAAGATTGAGTCAAAATATATTTTCTGGTATTTCGAAAACTTGTAATTTCTTGAAAGCTTGGCAAACCCTTTCAATGGAAGTGCTTTTCCACAGTCTCTGCTTAGGGCTACTTGAAGTGCAAACAAACCAAGAACACACCGCTGAGAACTGGTTTATTTTGTCAAGTTTCAAAGAGCTACAACAAACCATGTTGGATTTAAAGTTCCAAATTCATCTATCTATATAGGAGACAACAGAGGGAAATCTAAAAATAAAAACTGGTACTGTAAACGAACATTTCAACCTAGAAGAACAAAATTAGGTGAGCCAATTGGGATTTGTGTACTGACCATTACCACCAAGTACCATCAAGATTGGGCGAAAAAATATTTGCTAGTATTTCGGAAACTCGTAATTTCTTGGAAGCTTGGCAACCCCTTTCAATTAAAGTGCTATTCGCCAGTCTCACATTCGGGCTACTTGAAGAGGAAACAAACCATAGAGGCAAAACTGAGAACTACTTTATTTTGCCAAGTTTCAAAGGGCTACTACAAACCATGTTGGATTTCGAGTTCCAAATTCCTCTATCTATATAGGAATAGAAAAGAGGGAAACCTAAAAGTAAAAACTGCTACTGTAAACAAATGCTTCAATCTAGAAGAACAATATTTGGTGAGCCAAGTGGGATTTGTGTACTAATCATTACCACCATGTATCATCAAGATTGGGTGAAAAGATATTTGCAGGAATTTCGGAAACTCTTAATTATTGGAGGCGTGGAAACCCCTTTCAATGAAAGTGCTTTTCAACAGTCTTTTCTTAGGGGTACTTGAAGTGGAAACATCGTAGAGACAAAACATAGAACTACCTTATTTTTTCAAGTTTCAAAGAGCTACTACAAACCATTTTGGATTTGGAGTTCCAGAATCATCTATCTGTATAGGTGAAAACAGAGTGAAACCTAAAAATAAAAACTGCAACTGTAAATAACGCATCAACCTAGAAGAAAAAAATGTGGTGAGCCAAGTGGGATTTGTGTACTTATCATTACCACCAAGTATCATCACGTTTGGGTGAAAAAATATTTGCTTCTATTTCAGAAACTAGTAATTTCTTGGAAGCTTGGCAACACCTTTCAATGAACGGGCTTTTCCACAGTATCTGCTTAGGGCTACTTGAAGTGGAAACAAACCATAGACACAAAACGGAAAACTACTCTATTTTGTCATGTTTCAAAGAGCTACTACAAACCATGTTGGATTTAGGTTTCCAAATTCATCTATGTATATAGGAGAGAACAGAGGGAAACCTAAAAATAAAAACTGCTACTGTAAACGAACGATTCAACCTAGAAGAACAAAATTTGGTGAGCCTAGTGGGATTTGTGTACTGATCATTACCACCAAGTATTATCAAGATGGGGCAAAAAAAATATTTGCTGGTATTTCAGAAACTCGTATATTCTTGGACGCTTGGCAACCCCTTTCAAAAAAAGTGCTTTTCGACAGTCTCTGATTAGGGCTACTTGAAGAGGATACAAACAAGGGAGACAAAACTGAGAACTACTTTATTTTGCCAAGTTTCAAAGACCTACTACAAACCATGTTGTATTCAGAATTCCAAATTCATCTATCTATATAGGAGAGAAGAGACTGAAACCTAAAAATATAAACTGCTACTGTTATCGAACGCTTCAACCTAGAAGAACAAAATTTGGTGAGCCAATTGGGACTTGTGTACTGATCATTACCACCAAGTATCATCAAGATGGGGCGAAAAAATATTTGCTGGTATTTCGAAAACTCGTAATTTCTTTCAAGCCTGGCAACCCATTTCAATGAAAGTGCTTTTTTACAATCTCTGCTTAGGGCTACTTGAAGAGGAAACAAACCATAGAAACAAAACTGAGAACTATTTTATTTTGTCAAGTTTCAAAGAGCTACTACAAACCATGTTGGATTTAGAGTTCCAAATTCATCTATCTCTATACGTGACAACAGAGTGAATCCTGAAAATAAAAACTGCTACTTAAACGAACGCTTCAACCTAGAAGAACAAAATTTGGTGAGCCAAGTGCGATTTGTATACTGATATTTACCACCAATATCATCAAGATTGGGCGAAAAAATATTTGCTAGTATTTCGGATATTCGTACTTTCTTGGACACTTGGCAACCCCTTTCAATGAAAGTGCTTTTCGCCAGTCTCTGATTAGGGCTACTTGAAGAGGAAACAAACCATAGAGACAAAACTGAGAACTACTTTATTTTGCCAAGTTTCAAAGAGCTACTACAAACTATGTTTGATTTAGAGTTCCAAATTCATCTACCTATATAGGAGAGAACAGAGTGAAACCTAAAAATAAAAACTGCTACTGTTATCGAAAGCTTCAACCTAGAAGAACAAAATTTGGTGAGCCAATTGGGATTTGTGTACTGATCATTACCACCAAGTATCTTCAAGATTCTGTGAAAAAATATTTGCTGGTATTTCGAAAACTCGTAAATTCTTTGAAGCCTGGCAACCCATTTCAATGAAAGTGCTTTTTCACAGTCTCTGCTTAGGGCTACTTGAAGAGGAAACAAAACATAGACACAAAACTGAGAACTACTTTATTTTGTCAAGTTTCAAACAGCTACTACAAACCATCTTTGATTTAGAGTTCCAAATTCATCTATCTGTATAGGAGAGAACACAGTGAAACCTAAAAATAAAAATTGCTACTGTAAATGAACACTTCAACCAGAAACAAATTTTGGTGAATCAAGTGGAATTTTTGTTCTGATCATTACCACCAACTATCATCAAGATTGGGCGAAATAATATTTGCTGGTATTTCGGAAACTCGTACTTTCTTGGACACTTGGCAACCCCTTTCAATGAAAGTGCTTTTCGCCAGTCTCTGATTAGGGCTACTTGAAGGGAAACAAACCATAGAGACAAAACTGAGAACTACTTTATTTTGCCAAGTTTCAAAGAGCTACTACAAACCATGTTTGATTTAGAGTTCCAAATTCATCTACCTATATAGGAGAGAACAGAGTGAAACCTAAAAAGAAAAACTGCTACTGTTAACGAACGCTTCAACCTAGAAGAACAAAATTTGGTGAGCCAAGTGGGATTTGTGTACTGATCATTACCAAAAAGTATCATCAAGATTGGGTGAAAAAATATTTGCTGGTGTTTATAAAACTCGTAATTTCTTTGAAGCCAGACAACCCATTTCAATGAAAGTGCTTTTTCACAGTCTCTGCTTAGGGCTACTTGAAGAAGAAACAAACCATAGACACAAAACTGAGAACTACTTTATTTTGTCAAGTTTCAAAGAGCTACTACAAACCATCTAGGATTTAGAGTTCCAAATTCATCTATCTGTGTAGGAGAGATCAAAATGAAACCTAAAAATAAAAAAAAATGCTACTGTAAATGAACGCTTCAACCAGAAACATATTTTGGTGAATCAAGTGGAATTTGTGTTCTAATCATTACCAGCAAGTATCATCAAGAACTACATTATTTTGTCAAGTTTCAAAGAAGTACTACCAACCATGTTGGATTTAGAGTTCCAAATTTATCTATCTATAAAAAAGAGAACAGAGTGAATCCTGAAAATAAAAACTGCTACTGTAAACGAAGGCTTCAACCTAGAAGAACAAAATTTGGTGAGCCAAGTGGGATTTGTATACTGATCATTTCATCAAGATTGAGTCAAAATATATTTTCTGGTATTTCGAAAACTCATAATTTCTTGAAAGCTTGGCAAACCATTTCATTGAAAGTGCTTTTCCACAATCTCTGCTTAGGGCTACTTGAATTGCAAACAAACCAAGAACACACCGCTGAGAACTGCTTTATTTTGTCAAGTTTCAAAGAGCTACTACAAACCATGTTGGATTTAAAGTTCCAAATTCATCTATCTATATAGGAGACAACAGAGGGCAACCTAAAAATAAAAACTGGTACTGTAAACGAACATTTTAACCTAGAAGAACAAAATTTTGTGAGCCAAGTGGGATTTGTGTACTGACGATTACCACCAAGTACCATCAAGATTGGGAGAAAAAATATTTGCTGGTATTTCAGAAACTCGTAATTTCTTGGAAGGTTGGTAACCCCTTTCAATGAATGTGCTTTTCCACAGTATCTGCTTAGGGCTACTTGAAGTGGAAACAAACCATAGACACAAAACTGAGAAGTACTTTATTTTGTCAAGTTTCAAAGAGCTAATACAAACCAGGTTGGATTTAGAGTTGCAAATTTATCTATTTATAGAGGAGAGCAGAGAGTGAAACGTAAAAATAAAAACTGCTACTGTAAACGAAAGCTTCAACCTAGAAGAACATAATTTGGTGAGCCAAGTGTTATTTGTGTACTGATCATTACCACCAAGTATCATCAAGATTGGTTGAAAAAAAATATTTGCTGGTATTTAGGAAACTCGTAATTTCTTGGAAGTTTGGCAACTCCTTTCAATGAAAGTGCTTTTTCACAGTCTCTGCGTAGGGCTACTTGAAGAGGAAACAAACCAGAGAGACAAAACTGAGAACTACTTTGTTTTGTCAAGATTCAAAGAACTACTACAAACCATGTTGGATTTAGAGTTCCAAATTCATCGGTCTATAAAGGAGAGAACAGAGTGAAATCTTAAAATAAAAACTGCTACTGTAAATGATCGCTTCAACCTAGAAGAACAAAATTTGGTGAGCCAAGTGGATTTATATCCTGATCATTACCACCAAGTATCATCAAGATTGGGCAGCAAAATATTTGCTGGTATTTCGGAAACTCGTAGAATCTTGGACGCTTGGCAACTCCTTTCAATGAAAGTGCTTTCACCAGTCTCTGCTTAGGGCTTCTTGAAGAGGAAACAATCCATAGAGACAAAACTGAGAACTAGTTTATTTTGTCAAGTTTCAAAGAGCTACTACAAACCATGTTGGATTTAGAGTTCCACATTAATCTATCTATATAGGAGAGAACAGAATGAAACTTAAGAATAAAAACTGCTACTGTAAACGAACGCTTCAACCTCGAAGAACAAAATTTGGTGAATCAAGTGGGATTTGTGTACTGGTCATTACGACAATGGATCATCAAGATTGGATGAAAAAATATCTGCTGGTATTTCGAAAACATGTAGATTCTTGGACGCTTGGCAACCCCTTTCAATGAAAGTGCTATTCCCGAGTCTCTGATTAGGGCTACTTGAAGAGGAAACAAACCATAGAGATAAAAATGAGAATTACTTTATTTTGTCAAGTTTCAAAGAGCTACTCCAAACCATGTTGGTTTTAGAGTTCCAAATTTATCTATCTATCTAGGAGAGAACAGAGGGAAACCTAAAAATATGAACTGCTATTGAAAACGAAGAAGAAAATTTGGTGAGCCAAGTGGGATTTGTGTATTTATAATTTCCAACAAGTATCATAAAGATTGGGTGAAAAAATGTTTGCTGGTATTTCGGAAACACGTAATTTCTTGGAAGCTTGGCAACCCCTTTCAATGAAAGTGATTTCCACAGTCTCTGCTTAGGGATCCTTGAAGAGGAAACAAACCATAGAGACAAAACAGAGAACTACTTTATTTTGTTAAGATTCAAAGAGCTACTACAAACCATGTTGGATTTAGAGTTCCAAATTCTTCGATCTATATAGGAGAGAACAGAGTGAAGCCTAAAAATAAAAACTGCTACTGTAAACGAACGCTTCAATCTAGAAGAACAAATTTTGGTGAACATGTGGGATTTGTGTACTGATCATTACCACCAAGTATTATCAAGATTGGGTGTAAAAATATTTGCTGGTATTTCGGAAACTCCTAATATCTTGGACGCTTGGCAAGGGTTTTCAATAAAATTGCTTTTCGCCAGTCTCTGATTAGGGCTACTTGGAGAGGAAAAAGACCATAGAGTCAAAACTGAGAACTACTGTATTTTATCAAGTTTCAAAGAGCTACTACAAACCATGTTGGATTTAGAGTTCCAAATTCATCTATCTATATAGGAGAGAACAGAGTGAAACCTAAAAATAAAAACTTCTACTGTAAACGAATGCTTCAACCTAGAAGAAGAAAATTTGGTGAGCCATGTGGGATTTGAATACTTATCATTACCAACAAGTATCATCAAGATTGGGAGGAAAAATATTTGCTGGTATTTCGGAAACCTCTGGATTCTTGGAGGCTTGGCAAACCCTTTTAATGAATCTACTATTTGCCAGTCTCGGCTTAGGGTTACTTGAAGAGGAAACAAACCATAGAGACAAAATTGAGAACTACTTTATTTTGTAAAGTTTCAAAGAGCTACTACAAACCATGTTGGATTTAGAGTTCCAAATTTATCTATCTGTATAGGAGAGAACAGAGTAAAACCTAAAAATAAAAACTGCTACTGTAAACAAACGCTTCAACCTTGAAGAACAAATCCTGGAAAGCCAAGTGGGATTTGTGTACTGGTCAATACCACAATGTATCATGAAGATTGGGTAAAAAAATAATTGCTGGTATTTCGGAAACTCATAATTTCTTGATAGCTTGGCAACCCCTTTCAATAAAAGTGCTTTTCGCCACTCTCTGCATAGGGCTACTTGAAGAGGAAACAAACCATAGAGACAAAACTGAGAACTACTTTATTTTGACAAGTTTCAAAGAACTACTACAAATCATGTTGGATTTAGAGTTCCAAATTCATCTATCTATATAGGAGACAACAGAGTGAAACCTAAAAATATTAACTGCAACTGTAAACGAACGCTACAACATAGAAGAACAAAATTTGGTGAGCCAAGTGAGATTTGTATTCTGATCATTACCACCAAGTATCATCAAGATTGGGTGAAAAAATATTTGCTGGTATTTCGGAAACTCGTAATTTCTTAGAAGCTTGGCAACCCCTTTCAATGAAAGTGCTTTTGCACAGTCTCTGCTTAGAACTACATGAAGAGGAAACATACCATAGAGACAAAACTGAAAACTACTTTATTTTCTAGTTTCAAATAGCTACTACAAACCATGTTGGATTTAGAGTTCCAAATTCATCTATTTGTATAGGAGAGAACAGAGTGAAACCTAAATATAAAAACTGCTACTGTAAATAACGCTTCAACCTAGAAGAACAAAATTTGGTAAGCCAAGTCAGATTTGTGTACTGATCATTTCATCAAGTGTCATCAAGATTGGGTGAAATAATATTTGCTGGTATTTCGGAAACTCGTAATTTCGTGGAAGCTTGGCAACCCCTTTAAATGAAAGTGCTGTTCCACAGTCTCTTCTTAGGGCGACATGAAGAGGAAATAAACCGTAGAGATAAAACTGAGACCTACTTTATTTTGTCGAGCTTCAAGGAGCTACTACACACCATGTTTGATTTAGAGTTCCAAATTCATCTATCTATATAGGAAAGAAGAGAGTGTATCCTAAAAATAAAAACTGCTATTGTAAACGAACGCTTCAAGGTAGAAGGAGAAAATTTCGTGAGCCAAGTGCCATTTGAATACTGATCATTACCACCAAGTATCATCAAGATTAAGTGAAAAAATGTTTGCTGGTATTTCGGAAACTCATAATTTCTTGGCAGCTGGGCAACCTTTTTCAATGAAAGTGCTTTTCCACAGTCTGTGCCTAGGGTTACTTGAAGAAGAACCAAAACATAGAGACCAAACTGAGAACTACTTTATTTTGTCAAGTTTCAAAGAGCCACTCCAAACCATGTTGGATTTAGAGTTCCAAATTCCTCTATCTATATAGGAGAGAAAAGAGTGAAACCTGAAAATAAAAACTGCTACTGTAAACGAACGCTTCAACCTAGAACAAAATTTGGTGAGCCAAGTGGGACTTGTGTACTGATCATTACCACCAAGTATCATCAAGATTGGGTGAAAAATATTTGCTGGTATTTCGGAAACACCTAAGTTCTTGGAAGGTTGGCAACCCGTTTCAATGAAAGTGCTTTTCCACAGTCTCTGCTTAGGGCTACTTGAAGTGGAAACAAACCAAAAACACACAACTGAGACCTACTTTATTTTGTCAAGTTTCAAAGAGCTACTACACACCATGTTCTATTTAGAGTTCCAAAATCATCTATCTATATAGGAGAGAAAAGAGTGTATCCTAAAAATAAAAACTGCTATTGTAAACGAACGATTCAAGGTAGAAGGAGAAAATTTGGTGAGCCAAGTGCCATTTGAATACTGATCATTACCACCAAGTATCATCAAGTTTGCGTGAAAAAATATTTGCTGGTATTTCGGAAACTCGTAGATTCTTGTAAGCTTGGCAACCACTTTCAATGAAACTGCTTTTTGCCACACTCCTATTAGGGCTACGTGAAAAGAAAACAAACCGGAGATACAAAACTGAGAACTACTTTATTTTGTCAAGTTTCAAAGAGCTAGTACAAACCATGTTGGATTTAGAGTTCCAAATTCATCTATGTATATAGGAGAGTAGAGAGTGAAACCTAAAAATATAAACTGCTACTGTAGACGAACGTTTCAACCTAGAAGAACAAAATTTGGTGAGCCAAGTTGGATTTGTGTACTGATCATTACCACCAAGTATCATCAAGATTGGTGGAAAAAATATATGCTGGTATTTCGGAAACCCGTAGATTCTTGGACGTTGGCAAACCTTTTCAATGAAAGTGCTATTCGCCAGTCTCTGATTAGGGCTACTGAAGAGGAAAAAAACCATAGAGACAAAAATGAGAACTACTTCATTTTGTCAAGTTTCAAAGAACTTCTACAAACCATGTAGGATTTAGAGTTCCAAATTAATCTATCTATATAAGAGAGAACAGAGGAAAACCTAAAAATAAAAACTGCTTCTGTAAACGAACGCTTCAACCTAGAAAAACAAAATTTGGTGAGCTAAGTGGGATTTGTGTACTGATCATTACCACCAGTATCATCAAGATTGGGTGAAAAAATATTTGCTGGTATTTGAAACTCGTAATTTCTTGGAAGATTGGCAACCCTTTCAATGAAAGTGTTTTTCCAAGTGTCTGCTTCGGGCGACTTGAAGGGGAAACAAACCATAGTGACAAAACTGAGAACTACTTTATTTTGTCAATTTTCCAAAAGCTACTACAAAAAAACGTTGGATTTAGAGTTCCAGATTCATCTATTTATATAGGAGATAACAGAGTGAAAACTAAAGATAAAAACTGCTACTGTAAACGAACACTTCAACGTAAAACAAGAAAATATATTTAGCCAAGAGAAATTTGTGTACTGATAATTACCACCAAGTATCTTTAAGATTGGATGTAAAAATATTTGCTGGTATTTCGGAAACTCGTAGATTCTTGGACGCTTGGCCACCGTTTCCATGAAAGTGCTTTACGTCAATCTTTACTCAGGGCTACTTGAAGAGCAAACAAACCAAGGACACACAACTGAGAACTACTTTATTTTGTCAAGTTTCAAAAAGCTACTACAAACCATGTTGGATTTAGAGTTCCAAAATCATCTATCTATATAGGAGAGAACAGAGTGAAACCTAAAAATAAAAACTTCTACTGTAAACGAACGCTTCAACCTAAAAGATCAAAATTTGGTGAGCCAAGTGGGATTGTGTACTGATCATTTCCACCAAGTGTTATCAAGATAGGGTGAAAAAATATTTGCTGGTATTTCGGAAACTCGTAGATTCTTGGACGCTTGGCAACACCTTTCAATGAACGTGCTTTTCGCCAGTCTCTGATTAGGGCTACTTGAAGAGGAAACAAACCATAGAGAAAAAAGTGAGAACTACTTTAATTTGTCAAGTTTCAAAGAGCCACTACAATCCATGTTGGATTTAGAGTTCCAAATTCATCTATCTATATAGGGGGAAATAGAGTGAAACATGAAAAATACAATGCTACTGTAAACGAACACTTCAACCTAGAAGAAGAAAATTTGGTGAGCCAAGTGGGACTTGTGTACTGATCATTACCACCAAGTATCATCAAGATTGGGTGAAAAAATATTTGCTGATAATTCGGAAATTCGTAATTTCTTGGATGCTTGGCAACCCCTTTCATTTAAAGTGCTTTTCCACAGTCTGTGCCTAGGGCTACTTGAAAAGGAACCAAACCATAGAGACAAAACTGAGAACTACTTTATTTTGTCAAATTTCTAAGAGCTACTACAAACCATGTTGGATTTAGAGTTCCAAATTCATCTATCTAAATTGGAGAGAACAGAGTGAAACATAAAAAAAATAAAAACTGCTACCGTAAAAGAGAGCTTCAACCTAGAAGAAAAAAATTTGGTGAGCCAAGTGGGATTTGTGTACTGATCATTACCACCAAGTATCATCAAGATGGGTGAAAAAATATTTGCTGGTATTTCGGAAAATAGTAGTTTCTTGAAAGTTTGCCAACCCCTTTCAATGAAAGTGCTTTTCCACAGTCTCTGCGTAGGTCTACTTCAAGAGGAAACAAACCATAAAGACAAAACTGAGAACTACTTTATTTTGTCAAGTTTCAAAGAGCTACTACAAACCATGTTAAATTTAGAGTTCCAAATTCATCTATCTATATAGGAGAGAACAGAGTGAAACATAAAAAATAAAATGCTACTCTAAACGACCGCTTCAACCTAGAAGTAGAAAATTTGGTGAGCCAAGTGGGATTTGTGTACTGATCATTACCACGAAGTATCTTCATGATTGGGTGAAAATATATTTGCTGGTATTTCGGAAACTCGTAATTTCTTGGAAGCTTGGAAACCCCTTTCAATGAAAGTGCTTTTCCACAGTCTCTGCTTCTGTCTACTTGAAGAGGAAACAAACGTTGGAGACAAAACTGAGAAATACTTGATTTGGTTAAGTTTCAAAAGCTACTACAAACCATGTTGGATTTAGAGTTCCAAATTTATCTATTTATATAGGAGAGAACAGAGTGAAACCTAAATATAAAAACTGCACCTGTAAACGAACGCTTCAAACTAGAAGAACCAAATTTGGTGAGCCAATTGGGATTTGAATACTGATCATTACCCCAACGTATCATCAAGATTGGGTGAAAAATATTTGCTGGTATTTCAGAAACTCGTAATTTCTTGGAAGCTTGGCAACCCCTTTCAATGAAAGTGCTTTTCCACAGTCTCTGCTTAGGGCTACTTGATGTGGAAACAAACAAGGACACAAAACTGAGAACTACTTTATTTTGTCAAGTTTCAAAGAGCTACTACAAACCATGTTGGATTTAGAGTTCCAAATTCATCTATCAATATAGGAGAGAACAGAGTTAATCCTAAAAATAAAAACTGCTACTGGAAACAAACGCTTCAACCTAGAAGAACAAAATTTGGTGAGTCAAGTGGGATTTGAATACTGACCCCATTACCACCAACTATCATCAAGATTGGGCGAAAAAATATTTGCTGGTATTTCAGAAACCCGTAGATTCTTCGACGCTTCGCAACCCCTTTCATTGAAAGTGCTATTCGCCAGTCTCTGATTACGGCTACTTGAAGAGGAAACAAACCATAGAGACAAAACTGAGAACTTCTTTATTTTGTCACGTTTCATAGAGCTACTACAAACCATGTTGGATTTAGAGTTCCAAATTCATCTATCTGTATAAGAGAGAACACAGTGAAACCTAAAAATAAAAACTGCTACTGTAAACGAATGCTTCAACCTAGAAGAACAAAATTTGGTAGGCCAAGTGGGATTTGTGCAGTGACCATTACCACCAAGTATCATCAAGTTTGGGTGTAGAAATATTTGCTGGTATTTCGGAAACTTGTAATTTCTTGGAAGCTTGGCAACCCCTTTCAATGAAAGTGCTTTTCCACAGTCTCTGCTTAGGGCTACTTGAAGATGAAACAAACCATGGAGACAAATGTGAGAACTACTTTATTTTGTCACGTTTCAAAGAGCTACTACAAACCATGTTGGATTTAGAGTTCCAAATTCATCTATCTATATAGGAGAGAACAGAGGGAAATCTAAATATAAAAACTGCTACTGTAGACGAACGGTTCAAACTAGAAGAACACAATTTGGTGAGCCAAGTTGGATTTGTGTACTGATCATTACCACCAAGTATCATCAAGATTGGGGAAGAAAATATTTGCTGGTATTTCGGAAACACGTAGATTCTTGGACGCTTGGCAACCCCTTTCAACGAAATTGCTATTCGCCACTCTCTGATTAGTGCTACTTGAAGAGCAAACAAACCGTAGAGACAAAAATGAGAACTACTTTTTTTGTCAAGATTCAAAGAGCTACTACAAATCCTGTTGGATTTAGAGTTCCAAATTCATCTATCTGTATAGGAAAGAACAGATTGAATCCTAAAAATAAAAACTTCTACTGTTAACGACCGCTTCAACCTAGAAGAACAAATTTTGGTAGGCCAAGTGGGATTTTTGTACTGATCATTACCACCAAGTATCATCAAGATTGGGTGAGAAAATATTTGCTGGTATTTCGGCAACTCGTAATTTCTTGGAAGCTTGGCAAACCCCTTTCAATGAAAGTGCTTTTTCACAGTCTCTGCGTACGGCTACTTGAAGAGAAAACAAACCATAGAGAAAAAACTAGGAAATACTTTATTTGGTCCAGTTTCAAAAAGCTACTACAAACCATGTTGGATTTAGAGTTCCAAATTCATCAATCTATATTGGGGACAACAGAGTGAAACCTAAAAATAAAAACTGCTACTGTAAAAGAACGCTTCAACCTAGAAGAACAAAATTCTGTAGGCCAAGTGGGATTTGTGTACTGATCATTACCACCAAGTATCATCAGGATTGGTCGAAAAAATATATGCTGGTATTTCGGAAACCCGTAGATTCTTGGACATTGGCAACCCCTTTCAATGAAAGTGCCATTCGCCAGTCTCTGATAAGGGCTACTGAAGAGGAAAAAACCATAGAGACAAAAATGAGAACTACTTTGTTTTGTCAAGATTCAAAGAGCTACTACAAACCATGTGGATTTAGAGTTCCAAATTCATCTATCTATATAGGAGAGAACAGAGTGAAAACTAAAAATAAAAACAGACGAAAGAAATTAAAGGCATAAAAATAGGAAAAGAAGAACTTAAATTATCACTATTTGCAGATGACATGATTCTATACCTAGCAGACCCTAAAGGGTGTACAAAGAAACTATTAGAGCTAATAAATGAATTCAGCAAAGTGGCAGGATATAAAATCAACACGTATAAATCAAAGGCATTCCTGTATATCAGCAACAAATCCTCTGAAATGGAAATGAGGACAACCACTCCATTCACAATATCCCCCCCAAAAATAAAATACTTAGGAATCAACCTAACAAAAGAGGTGAAAGACTTATACAATGAAAACTACAGAACCCTAAAGAGAGAAATAAAAGAAGATCTTAGAAGATGGAAAAATATACCCTGTTCATGGATAGGCAGAACTAACATCACCAAAATGACGATATTACCAAAAGTTCTCTATAGGTTTAATGCAATGCCAGTCAAAATCCCACTGGCATTTCTTATAGAAATATAGAAAGCAATCATGAAATTCATATGGAAAAATAAAAGACCCAGAATAGCAAAAACAATGCTAAACAGGAAAGGTGAATCAGGCGGTATAGCGATACCAGACTTCAAACTATACTACAGAGCAATAGTAACAAAAACAGCATGATACTGGTACCAAAACAGGCGGGTGGACCAATGGTACAGAATAGAGGACACAGAAACCAATCCACAAAACTACAACTATCTTATATTTGATAAAGGGGCTAAGAGCATGCAATGGAGGAAGGATAGCATCTTCAACAAATGGTGCTGGGAAAACTGGAAATCCATATGCAACAAAATGTAACTGAATCCCTTTCTCTCGCCATGCACAAAAGTTAACTCAAAATGGAACAAGGAGCTTGATATAAAATCAGAGACATGGCGTCTGGTAGAAGAAAAAGTCGGCTACGATCTCCATACTGTGGGGTCGGGCTCCAACTTCCTCAATAGGACACCCATAGCACAACATTTAATAACTAGAATCAACAAATGGGACTTACTCAAACTAAAAAGTTTTTTCTCAGCAAAAGAAACAATAAGAGAGGTAAATAGGGAGCCTACATCCTGGGAACAAATCTTTACTCCTAACACTTCAGATAGAGCCCTAATATCCAGAGTATACAAAGAACTCAAAAAATTAGACAAAAAGATAACAAATAACCCAATCAAAAAATGGGCCAAGGACATGAACAGACACTTCTCAGAGGAGGACATACAATCAATCAACAAGTACATGAAAAAATGCTCACCATCCCTAGCAGTCAGAGAAATGCAAATCAAAACCACCCTAAGATACCATCTCACTCCAGTAAGATTGGCAGCCATTATGAAGTCAAACAACAACAAGTGCTGGCGAGGATGTGGGGAAAAGGGTACACTTGTTCATTGTTGGTGGGACTGCAAATTGGTGCAGCCAATCTGGAAAGCAGTATGGAGATTTCTTGGAAAGCTGGGAATGGAAACACCATTTGACCCAGCTATTCCTCTTCTCGGTCTATTCCCTAAAGACCTAAATAGAGCATGCTACAGGGACACTGCTACATCGATGTTCATAGCAGCAAAATTCACAATAGCAAGACTGTGGAACCAACCTAGATGCCCTTTAATAGACGAATGGATAAAAAAAATGTGGCATTTATACACAATGGAGTATTACTCTGCATTAAAAAATGACAAAATCATAGAATTTGGAGAGAAATGGTGGCATTAGAGCAGATTATGCTAAGTGAAGCCAGCCAATCCCTAAAAAACAAATGCCAAATGTCTTCTTTGATATAAGGAGAGTAACTAAGAACAGAGTAGGGACGAAGAGCATGAGAAGAAGATTAACATTAAACAGGGACGAGAGGTGGGAGGGAAAGGGAGGGAGAAGGGTAATTGCTGGAAATGGAAGGAGACCCTCAGGGTTATACAAAATTACATACAAGAGGTAGCGAGGGCAAAGGGAAAAATAATACAAGGGGGAGATATGAACTGCAGTACAGGGGGTAGAGAGAGAAGTGGGGAGGGGAGGGGAGGGAAGGGGGATAGTAAAGGATAGGAAAGGCAGCAGAATACAACAGACCCTAGTATGGCAATATATAAATCAATGGAAGTGTAACTGATGTGATTCTGCAATTTGTATACGGGGTAAAAATGGGAGTTAATAACCAACTTGAATCAAAGTGTGAAATATGATATATCAAGAACTATGTAATGTTTTGAACAACCAACAATAAAGAAAAATAAAAAAATAAAAAAAATAAAAAATAATCAAAAAAATTTATGCTAAATTAAGAATAGAAGTAAAAATAAATTGTTCCATTATTTTGACTAAAAAATAAAAAAATAAAAAAAACTGCTACTGTAAACGAACGCTTCAACTTGAAAGAACAAATTTTGGCGAACCAAGTGGGATTTGTGTACTGATCATTACCACCAAGTATCATCAAGATTGGGTGAAAAAATATTTGTTGGTATTTCGGAAACTCGTAAATTCTTGGAAGCTTGGCAAACCCTTTCAAAGAAAGTGCTTTCCGCCAGTCTCTGCCTAAGGCTACTTGAATAGGAAACAAACCAGAGAGACAAAACTGAGAACAACTTTATTTTTTCAAGTTTCAAATAGCTACTACAAACCATGTTGGATATAGAGTTCCAAATTCATCAATCTATATAGGAGACAACACAGTGAAACCTAAAAATAAAAACTGCTACTGTACGCAAACGCTTCAACCTAGAAGAACAAAATTTGGTAGGCCAAGTGGGATTTGGGTACTGATCATTACACCAAGTATAATCAAGATGGGTGAAAAAATATTTGCTGGTATTTCGGAAACTCGTAATTTCTTGGAAGCATGGCAACCCCTTTCAATGAAAGTGCTTTTCCACAGTCTCTTCGTAGGGCTACTTGAAGTGGAAACAAACCAAAGAGAAAAAAATGAGAACTACTTTATTTGGTCAAGTTTCAAAGAGCTACTACAAACCATGTTGGATTTAGAGTTCCAAATTCATCAACGTATATAGGAGTGAACAGAGTGAAACCTAAAAATAAAAACTGTTAGTGTAAATGAACGCTTCAACCTAGAAGAACAAAATTTGGTGAGCCAAGTGGGATTTGTGTACTGATCATTACCACCAAGTATCATCAAGATTGGGCGAAAAAATATTTGGTGGTGTTTCGGAAACCCGTAGATTCTTGGACTCTTGGCAACCCCTTTCGATGAAAGTGCTTTTCGTCAGTCTCTGCTAAGGGCTACTTGAAGTGGAAACAAACCAAGGTCACACAACTGGCAACTACTTTATTTGGTCAAGTTTCAAAGAGCTACTACAAACCATGTTGGATTTAGAGTTCCAAATTCATCTATCTATGTAGGAGAGAAGAGAGTGAAACCTAAAAATAAAAACTGCTAATGTACACGAACACATCAAACTAAAAGAACAAAATTGGGTGAGCCAAGTGGGATTTGTGTACTGATCATTACCATCAAGAATCATCAAGATTCGGTGAAAAAATATTTGTTGGTATTTCGGAAACTCGTAATTTCATGGAAGCTTGGCAACCCCTTGCAATGAAAGTGTTTCTTGCAAGTATCTGCTTAGGGGGACTTGAAGAGGAAACAAACCATAGTTACAAAACTGAGAACTACTTTATTTTGTCAAGTTTCAAGGAGCTCCTACAAACCATGTTGGATTTAGAGTTCCAAATTCCTCTATCTATATAGGAGAGAACAGAGGGAAACCTAAAAATATAAACTGCTACTGTAAAGGAACGCTTCAACCTAGAAGAACAAAATCTGGTGAGCCAAGTGGGATTTGTGTACTGATCATTACCACCAAGTATCATCAAGATTGGACGAAAAAATATTCGCTGGTATTTCGAAAACTCGTAGATTCTTGAAAGCTTGGCAACACCTTTCATTGAAAGTGCTATACGCCACTCTCTACTTAGGGCTACTTGAAGAGGAAACAAACCATATAGACAAAAATAAGAACAAAATTTGGTGAGACAAGTGAGATTTGTGTACTGATCATTACCACCAAGTATCATCAAAATTGGGTGAAAAAATATTTGCTGGTATTTCGGAAACTCGTAATTTCCTGGAAGCTTGGCAACCCCTTTCAATGAAAGTGCTTTTCCACAGTATCTGCTTAGGGCTACTTTAAGTGGAGACAAAACAAGGACACAAAACTGAGAACTACTTTATTGTGTCAAGTTTCAAAGAGCTACTACACACCATGTTGGATTTATATTGACAAATTCATCTATCTATATAAGAGAGAAGAGAGTGAAACCTAAGAATAAAATCTGCTACTGTAAGCGAACGCTTGCACCTAGAAGAACAAAATTTGTGAGCCAAGTGGTATTTGTGTAGTGATCATTACCACAAAGTATCATCAAGATTGGGTGAAAAAATATTTGCTGGTATTTCGGTCATTCGTATTTTCTTGGAAGCTTGGCAACCCCTTTCAATGAAAGTGCTTTTCCACAGTATCAGCTTAGGGCTACATGAACTGGAAACAAACCATAGACACAAAACTGAGCACTACTCTATTTTGTCAAGTTTCAAAGAGCTGCTACAAACCATGTTGGATTTAGAGTTCCAAAGTCCTCTATCTGTATAGGAGAGAACAGTGAAACCTAAAAATAAAAACTGCTACTGTAAACGAATGCTTCAACCTAGAACAACAAAATTTGGTGAGCCAAGTGAGATTTGTGTACTGATAATTACCACCAAGTATCATGAAGTTTGGGTGAAAAAATATTTCATGGTGTTTCGGAAACATAATTTCTTGCAAGCTTGGCAACCCGTTTCAATGAAAGTGCTTTTCCACAGTCTCTGCTTAGCTACTTGAAGACGAAACAAACCATAGAGACAAAATTTAGAACTACTTTATTTTGTCAAGTTTCAAAGCTACTACAAACCATGTTGGATTTAGAGTTCCAAATTTATCTATCTGTATAGGAAAGTACAGAGTAAAACCCAAAAATAAAAACTGCTTCTGTAAATGAACGCTTCAACCTACAAGAACAAAATTTGGTGAGCCAAGTGGGATTTGTATACTGATCATTACCACCAAGTATCGTCAAGATTGGGTGAAAAAAATTTTGCTGGTATTTCGGAAACTCGTAATTTTTTGGAAGCTTTGCAACCCCTTTCAATGAAAGTGCTTTTCCACAGTATCTGCTTAGAGCTACTTGAAGAGGAAACAAACCATAGAGACAAAACTGAGAACTACTTTATTTTTTCAAGTCTCAAAGAGCTACTAGAAACCATGTTGGATTTAGAGTTCCAAATTCATCTATCTATATATTAGAGAACAGAGTGAAACCTTAAAATAAAAACTGCTACTGTAATCGAACGCTTCAACCTAGAAAATCAAAATTTAGTGAGCCAAGTGGGATTTGTGTACTTGTCATTACCACCAAGTATCATCAAGATTGGGTGAAAAAATATTTGCTGGTATTTCGGAAACTCGTAATTTCTTGGCAGCTTGGAAACCCCTTTCATTGAAAGTGCTTTTCCACAGTCACTGCTTATGGCTACTTGAAAAGAAAACAAACCAGAGAGACAAAACTGAGAACTACTTTATTTTGTCAAGTTTCAAAGAGCTACTACAAACCATTTTGGAGTGAGAGTTCCGAATTCATTTATCTGTATAGGAAAGAACAGAGTAAATCCTAAAAATAAAAACTGCTGCTGTAAATGAACGCTTCAACCTAGAAGAACAAAATTTGGTGTGCCACGTCGGATTTGTATACTGATCATTACCACCAAGTATCATCAAGATTGGGCTAAAAAATATTTGCTGGTATTTCGGAAACATGTAGATTCTTGGATGCTTGGCAACCACTTTCAATGAAAGTGCTATTCTCCAGTCTCTGATTAGGGCTACTTGAAGAGGAAACAATCCATAGAGAGAAAAACGAGAGCTACTTTATTTTGTCAAGTTTCAAAGAGCTACTACAAACTATGTTTTATTGACAGTTCCAAATTCTTCTATCTATATAAGAGAGAACAGAGGGAAACCTAAAAATAAAAACTGCTACTGTAAACAAACGCTTCAACCTAGAAGAACAAAATTTGGTGAGCCAACTCTGATTTGTGTACTGATCATTACCAATAAGTATCATCTAGATTGGGTGAAAAAATATTTGCTGGTATTTCGAAAATTCGTAATTTCTTGGAAGCTTGGCAACCCCTTTCAAAGAAAGTCCTTTTCCAAAATATCTGCTTAGGGCTATTTGAAGTGGAAAAAAACCATAGACACAAAACTGAGCACTACTGTATTTTGTCAAGTTTCAGGGAGCTACTACAAACCATTTTAGATTTAGAGTTCCAAATTCATCTATCCATATAGGAGAGAACAGAGTGAAACCAAAAATAAAAACTGCTACTGTAAACGAAAGCTTCAAACCTAAAAAAACAAAATTTGGTGAGCCAAGTGTTATTTTTGTACTGATCATTACCACCAAGTATCATCAAGATTGGCTGAAAAAAATAATTGCTTGTATTTCAGAATCTCGAAATTTCTTGGAAGCTTGGCAACCCCTTTCAATGAAAGTGCTTTTCCACAGTCTCTGCTTCACGTTACTGGAAGAGGAAACAAACCATAGGGACAAAACTGAGAACTAGTCTATTTTATAAAGTTTCAAAGAGCTACTACAAACCATGTTGGATTTAGAGTTCGAAATACATCTATCTGAATAGAAAAGAACAGAGTAAAACCTAAAAATATAAACTGCTACTGTAAACGAACGCTTCAACCTAGAAGAACAAAATTTGGTGTTGAAAGTGGGATTTGTATACTGATCATTACCACCAATTATCGTCAAGTTTGGGCGAAAAAATATTTGCTGGTATTTCGGAAACCCGTAGATTCTTGGACTTTTGGCAACCCCTTTAAATGAAAGTGCTATTCGCCAGTCTCTGATTATGGCTACTTGAAGAGGAAACAATCAATAGAGACAAAAATGAGAGCTCTTTATTTTGTCAAGTTTCAAAGAGGTACTAAAAACCTTGTTTGATTTAGAGTTCCAAATTCCTCTATCTATATAGGAGAGAAAAGAGGGAAACCTAAAAATAAAAACTGCTACTGTAAACGAACGCTTCCACCTAGAAGAACAAAATCTGGTGAGCCAAGAAGGACTTGTGTACTGATCATTACCACAAAGTATCATCAAGATTGGGTGATAAAATATTTGCTGTTCTTTTGGAAACTCGTAATTTCTTGGAAGCTTGGCAACCCCTTTCAATGAAAGTGCTTTTCCTCAGTCTCTGATTAGGGCTACTTGAAGTGGAAACAAACCATAGACACAAAACTGAGAACTACTTTATTTTGTCAAGTTTCAAAGAGCTACTACAAACCATGTTGGATTTAGAGTTCCAAATTCATATATCTATATAGGAGAGAACAGAGTGAAACCTAAAAATATAAACTGCTGCTGTAAACGAACGCTTCAACCTAGAAGAACAAAATTTGTTGAGCCAAGTGGGATTTGTGTACTGATAATTACCACCAAGTATCCTCAAGATTGGTTCAAAAAATATTTGCTGGTATTTCGGAAACCTGTAATTTCTTGGAAGCTTGGCAACCCCTTTCAATGAAAATGCTTTTCCACAGTATCTGCTTAGGGCTACTTGAAGTGGAAGCAAACCCTAGAGACAAATCTGAGAACTACTTTATTTTGACAAGTTTCAAAGAGCTACTACAAACCATGTTGGATTTCGAATTCCAAATTTATCTATGTATATAGGAGAGAAGAGAGGGAAACCTAAAAATAAAAACTGCTACTGTAAACGAATGCTTCAACCTAAAAGAACAAAATTAGGTGAGCCAAGTGGTATTTGTGTACTGATCATTACCAACAAGTATCATCAAGATTGGGTGAAAAAATATTTGTTGCAATTTCGGAAACCCGGAGATTCTTTGACGATTGGCAACCCCTTTCAATGAAAGTGCTATTCGCCAGTCTCTGAATAGGTCTACTTGAAGAGGAAACAAACCATAGAGACAAAACTGTGAACTACTTTATTTTGCCAAGTTTCAAAGAGCTACTAAAAACCGTGTTGGATTTAGAGCTCCAAATTCATCTATCTATATAGGAGATAACAGAGTGAAACCTACAAATAAAAACTGCTACTGTAGACGAACGCTTCAAAAATAAACACTGCAACTGCAAATAACGCTTCAACCTAGAAGAACAAAATTTGGTGAGCCAAGTGGGATTTGTGTACTGATCATTTCACCAAGTATCATCAAGATTGGGTGAAAAAATATTTGCGGGTATTTCTAAAACTCGTAATTTCTTGAAAGCTTGGCAACCCCTTTCAATGAAATTGCTTTTCCACAGTCTGTTCTTAGGGCTACTTGAAGAGGAAGGAAATCATAGAGACAAAACTGAGAACTACTTTATTTTGTCAAGTTTCAAAGATCTACTTCGAACCATGTTTGATTTAGAGTTCCAAATTCATCTATCTATATAGGAGAGAACCGGGTGAAACCTAAAAATAAAAACTGCTACTGAAAAACGAACCCTTGAACCGAGAAGAACAAAATGTGGTGAGCCACAGTCTCTGCTTAGGGATACTTGAAGTGGAAACAAACCGAGCACATACAGCTGAGAACTACTGTATTTTGTCAAGTTTCAAAGAGCTACTACAAACCATGTTGTATTTAGATTTCCAAATTCATCTATCCATATAGGAAAGAAGAGATTGAAACCTAAAAATATAAACTGCTACTGTAAATGAAAGCTTCAACCAAGAAGAACAGAATTTCGTGAGCCAAGTGGGATTTGTGTACTGATCATTACCACCAAGTATCATCAAGATTGGGTGAAAAATATTTGGTGGTATTTCAGAATCTCGTAATTTCTTGGAAGATTGGCAACCCCTTTCAATGAAAGTGCTTTTCCACAGTATCTGCTTAGGGCTACTTGAAGTGGAAAAAAACCATAGAGAAAAAACTGAGAACTCCTTTATTTTGTCAAGTTTCAAAGAACTACTACAAACTATGTTGGATTTAAAGTTCCAAATTCATCTATCTATGTAGGAGACAACAGAGTGAAACCTAAAAATAAAAACTGCTACTATAAACGAACGCTTCAACCTAGAACAACAAAATTTGGTCAGCCAAGTGGGTTTCTTTACTGATCATTACCAACAAGTATCATCAAGATTGGGCGAAAAAATTTTGCTGGTATTTTGGAAACTCATACATTCTTGGACGCTTGGCAACCCCTTTCAATGAAAGTGCTTTTCTACAGTCTCTGATTAGGGCTACTTGAAGAGGAAACAAACCATATAGTCAAAACTGAGAATTACTTTATTTTGCCAAGTTTCAAAGAGCTACTACAAACCATGTTGGATTTAGTGTTCCAAATTCATATATCTATATAGGAGAGAACCGGGTGAAACATAAAAATAAAAACTGCTACTGAAAAACGAACGCTTTAACCGAGAAGAACAAAATTTGGTGAGCCAATTGGAATTTGTGTACTGATCATTACCACCAAGTATCATCAAGATTCGGTCAAAAAATATTTGCTGGTATTTCGAAAACTCGTAATTTCTTGAAAGCTTGGCAAATGCTTTCAATGAAAGTGCTTTTCCACAGTCTCTGCTTAGGGATACTTGAAGTCGAAACAAACCGAGGACACACAGCTGAGGACTACTCTATTTTGTCAAGTTTCAAAGAGCTACTACAAACCCTTTTGGATTTAGATTTCCAAATTCATCTATCTATATAGGAGAGAAGAGAGTGAAAGCTAAAAATATAAACTGCTACTGTAAACGAACGCTTCAACCTAGAAGAACAAAAATTGGTGAGCCAAGTGGATTTCAATACTGATCATTACCACCAAGTATCATCAAGATTTGGCGAAAAAATATATGCTCGTATTTCTGAAACCCAGATTCATGGACGCTTGGCAACCCTTTTCAATCAAACTGCTATTCGCCAGTCTCTGATTAGGGCTATTTGAAGAGGAAACAAACAATAGAGATAAAACTGAGAACTAATTTATTTTGCCAAGTTTCAAAGAGCTACTACAAACCATGTTGGATTTAGAGTTCCAAATTCATCTGTCTGTATAGGAGAGAACAGAGTGAAACCTAAAATAAAAACTGCTACTGTAAATGAACGCTTCAACCTAGAAGAACAAAATTTGGTGAGCGAATTGGGATTTGTGTACTGATCATTACCACAAAGTATTATCAAGATTCGGTGAAAAAATATTTGCTGGAATTTCGAAAACTCATAATTTTTTGAAAGCTTGGCAACCACTTTCAATGAAAGTGCTTTTCCACAGTCTCTGCTTAGGGCTTCTTGACGAGGAAACAAATTGTAGAGACAAAACTGAGAACTACTTTATTTAGTCATGTTTCAAAGAGCTACTACAAACCATGTTGGATTTAGAGTTCCAAATTCATCTATCTGTATAGGAGGGAACAGAGTGAAACCTAAAAATAAAAACTGCTAGTGTAAATAACGCTTCAACCTAAAGAACAAAGTTTGGTGAGCCAAGTGGGATTTGTGTACTGATCATTACCACCAAGTATCATCAATATTTTGTGTAAAAATATTTGCTTGTATTTCGGAAACTAGTAATTTCTTGGAAGCTTGGCAACCCCTTTCAGTGAAAGTGCTTATCCACAGTATCTGCTTAGGGCTACTTGAAGAGGAAACAAACCATAGACACAAAACAGAGAACTACTCTATTTTGTCAAGATTCAAAGAGCTACTAGAAATCATGTTGGATTTAGAGTTCCAAATTCATCTATCTAAATAGGAGAGAACAGAGCGAAACCTAAAAATAAAAACTGCTACTGTAAACGAACGCTTCAACCTAGAAGAACAAAATTTTGTGAGCCAAGTAAGATTTGTGTACTGATCATTTCACCAACTATCATCAAGATTGAGTGAACATATATTTGCTGGTATTTCGGAAACCTGTAATTTCTTGGAAGCTTGGCAACCCCTCTCACTGAAAGTGCTTTTCCACAGTCTCTGCTTAGCGCTACTTGGAGAGGAAACAAACCATAGAGAAAAAAATGAGAGCTACTTAATTTTGTCAAGTTTCAAAGAGCTACTACAAACCATGTTGGATTTAGAGTTCCAAATTCCTCTATCTATATAGGAGGTAAAAGAAGGAAACCTAAAAATAAAAAGTGCTACTGTAAACGAACGCTTCAACCTAGAAGAACAAAATTTGGTGAGCCATGTGGGATTTGTGTACTGATCATTACCACCAAGTATCATCAAGATTGGGTGAAAATATATTTGCAGAAAATTCGGAAACTCGTAAATTCTTGGAAGCTTGGCAACCCCTTTCAATGAAAGTGCTCTTAAACAGTATCTGCTTAGGGCTACTTGAAATGGAAACAAATCATAGACACAAAACTTAGAACTACTTTATTTTGTCAAGTTTCAAAGATCTACTACAAACCATGTTGGATTTAGTGTTCCAAATTCATCTATCTATATAGGAGAGAACAGAGTGAAACCTAAAAATAAAAACTGTGGTAAGCCATTGTTGTAGATTGTGGCCGCCATTAGAAGATGGCGCCGGCTTCCACTGTGGCCTGTGGTAAACAAATTATTTTGTGGAGAGTTGGCACGCTATCCCTTGCCACCCTATAAGAAAGATCCACGTGGCGGCTTAAGATTGGTACGTGGGAGGCTTTATTAGGCTGTGCTTGGGCGCTCGGGAGTAGAGGGGGTCACTAAAAGATACTTTAATCAAGGCCTGAATAAACTGCTGAAAGAAGATTCCTGAGTTGCGTCTTCCTTGCGGGCAAGGGGTCACGACAAGTGGTGCTGAAAACCCGGGAACCAGAACTTTCAGCAGTCAGGGGTGGTGCACCGGTTAGTCCCAGGTAAGTGGGACCCGCGGTCAAAGTGGAGGTCAGTCCCAGATAAGTGGCACCTGCGGTCAAAGCGGAGATTAGTCCCAGGTAAGTGGGACCTGCTATCAAAGCGGCAGCTCCTCTGTAAAGCCAGAGAGAGCATTACATCTTATTGCAGCTGCACTGTGTACTTTTGCTCTTACTTTCACTTTTGTTTTTTGTGCGTCTTTTGTTGTGTCATGGGTGCCGTATCTTCAAGTCCGCTTCTCCTGGCCCTAGATAACCTGTTACGTTCCAAGGGCCTAGAAGTGAAACGTAGTACTTTACAGAGATTTTTACAGAAGACAGATATTGCTGCACCGTGGTTTGCGTTCTCGGGCAGCCTTACTATACCTAGCTGGGATAAGTTAGGCACAGATCTTGACTTTGCTTCTGAGCAGGGCATATTAGAGGGTGGGGTGATACCCCTTTGGAAGATGATCCGTAGTTGCCTCGCAGATGGCAGATGTCAGGAAGCACTTACTAAAGGACAAGAAGTTTTAGAGCAATTACATGAAGAAAGATCAGAAACGGCAGGCAGTGAGGTATTTCAGGAGGGTGGCAGTGTGCGGAGTGAGAAACAGGGGAGGAGGCGATTGTCTCTGGCACGGAGTGAGATATTTCAGGAGGAAGGGAATGTGCAGAGCGAGAAACGGGGGAGGAAACGCTTGTATCCAGATCTCAGTACACTGCGCACACTCCCATGCAAAAGTGGGTCAGAAGAGGAGGAGGATGAGGAGGAGGAGCTCGGGAGACTGTCTCAGCAGCTAGGGAGTCTAACTATGAGAGAAGGGAACAAAAATAAACAGGAGCTCAAGAAAAATGATCCTCCGGACCCGCCGCCGTACGGTGGGGGTGTTTTGAGGAGAGCTTTCCATGCCCAAACATGGAGGGCTGTTAACGCTGAGATGGGTCTTGCTTATCCAGTTTTCCAGGATGACAATAGGGGAAGATTCCATGAGCCCTTTGATTTCAAAATTGTGAAGACCCTGGCAGAGTCTGTGCGCACTTATGGGGTGGATGCCGCCTTCACATTAACTCAGGTGGAGAATCTGTCTAGATACTGTATGACTCCCTCTGATTGGGCTAGCCTTGTTCGGGCTTGTGTTTCTCCAGGCAAATATTTGGACTGGAGAGCCTTTGTGCTAGAGGGCGCTGTAGAGCAGGCTGCCCAAAACTATGTGGCGGGACACCCCCATTGGGACAAGGATATGCTTTTGGGACAAGGCAGATTTGCTAATCAACAAACAGGATTCCCTCCTGAGGCATATGATCAAATTAACAAGATTTGCATTCGGGCATGGAAGTCACTTCCAAATAGAGGAGAGGTGTCTGGTAACTTGACTAAGATTCTGCAGGGCCCTACAGAACCCTTTTCAGATTTTGTAGCAAGGATGGTGAATGCCGCTGGAAAGATTTTTGGGGACCCTAATAGGCACCTACAGGGGCGTAAGCATCCTGTGCAAGGTCATCAAAAGCTTAACAGGTTTGGTCTGGGTTTTTCCTAGGGGCCACTGGGGCTCAAATTCCCATAACATGGCTCACCGAGGAGCCTGTTTGGGTGCCTCAGTGGCCTCTTCCCTCGGCTAAGCTGGCAGCAGCCCATGATCTAGACAAAGAACAACTTGATTTGGGTCACATCCAACCTTCTACTTCTCCATGGAATACTCCCATATTTGTCATTAAGAAAAAATCAGGGAAGTGGCACCTACTGCATGATCTACGAACAGTTAATGATCAGATGCAACTTATGGGGCCCATTCAAAGAGGGCTGCCTCTGCTCTCCTCTGTTCCTCAAGGCTGGCATACAATTGTTATTGACATTAAAGACTGTTTCTTTTCCATTCCTTTGCATCCTAAAGATTCACAACGTTTTGCTTTTACCCTTCCCTCATGTAATCACGAGGAACCAGATCAAAGGTTTGAGTGGGTGGTGTTGCCGCAGGGGATGGCTAACAGTCCCACGATGTGCCAGATGTATGTGGGGAAGGCACTCACACCTCTCAGACATAAGTATTCCTCCACCAAGATCATTCACTATATGGATGATGTGTTATTGGCCGCAAAATTAGAACAGACAGTTAATGAGGCTTATAAAGAACTCGTGATGCTGTTGGCTCAACATGGACTGCACATCGCCCCTGAAAAGGTTCAAACGGGGGATTCTATCAGGTTTTTGGGAGTGACAATTGGGTATGACAAATTAAAACCGCAAAAAATTACCATCAGGACTCAAGATTTCCAAACTCTAAATGATTTTCAAAAATTGCTGGGAGATATTAATAGGATAAGAGGATATTTACATATTCCTAATATTGTGCTCCAGCCTTTGTATGCTACTCTTAAAGGTGATCCAGATCTTGCTTCCCCTCGTAGCCTCACTACTGAGGCTAGAGCGGCCCTTATAAAAGTAGAACAAGTTATACAGCATGCCACTCTATGCAGGCTCCAGAGTGATAAACCTTTCCAGTTATGTGTGCTTGCCACTATGCGGCAGCCTACTGGGGTACTGTGGCAAGATGGGCCTTTACTATGGATCCACCCACATGTATCCCCAGGAAAATCCTTAGAATATTATCCTGATGCTGTTGCAGCATTGGCACTTAAAGGGATTCAACAAAGCATTCAATTTTTCGGCCAATCACCTTCTTCTCTTATCATACCCTACACTAAAGCTCAACTTAATGTTTTATGTGCTACTCTAGACAACTGGGCTATTCTGTGTTGCTCGTTTCAAGGGGGTATTGATAATCACTACCCTTCTCATCCATTACTCCATTTTGTTAAAGAACATCCCATCATTTTCCCTAAGGTAACTTCATCCAGTCCAATTCCGGGGGCTGTTAACATTTTTACTGATGGTTCCAAGTCTGGAATGGGAGCTTATGTAATTAATGACTCTCCCCCTATCCAGCATCAATTTGCTCCTGGAAATCCACAATGGGTAGAACTACAAATTGTTATTGAAGTTTTTAAACAGTGTTCTTTTCCTTTTAATCTTATTTCGGACTCCAGCTATGTGGTACAAGCACTAAAAGTCCTGGAGGCCGTGGGAGCTATTAGTGATGCCCACAATGTGTCTGTTTACTTTACTCAGCTTCAACAGCTTATCTCTAACCGCACTGCTTCTTTTTATCCAATGCACATCAGGGCTCATACCTCTCTTCCTGGTCCGTTATCCCAGGGTAATGCCTGTGCGGACTTAGCCACTAGAGGTCAATTGATATGCTTGGCTTCCTCCTTAGAGGGGGCTAAGTTGTTTCACCAAAACTTCCATGTTAATGCATTAACGCTGCACAGGCATTTTTCCATTTCAAGAGCGGATGCTCGGCAGATAGTATTGCAATGTCCCCATTGTGTCACATTTCTTCATCCCCCTAATTATGGAGTAAACCCACGGGGATTGAAGCCATTGGTTGTTTGGCAAATGGATGTGACACATATACCTGACTTTGGTAACCTTAAGTATGTGCATGTTTCCTTTGATACGTGCTCTGAAATTATCCATGCTTCTGCTTTATCAGGAGAAAAGGCACGTAATGTCAGTACTCACTGTTTAGAGGCATGGGCAGCATGGGGTGCACCTGCATCCCTTAAGACTGATAATGGACCTGCTTATACTGGCAGACAATTTATAGCATTTTGTTCTACTATGGGAGTGCAACTTACTCATGGTTTGCCTTATAATCCTCAAGGACAAGGCATTGTTGAGCGTGCTCATTGCACCTTAAAGGAAACTTTACAAAAACAAAAAGGGGGAATAGGAGCTGAACACACTCCTAAAGAACGCCTGTCCTTAGCTCTCTTTACCATTAATTTTTTGAATTTGGATATTCATGGTCGCTCTGCGGCCGATAGACATGTGTCCCCTCAGCCCTCTGTGATTGGCTATGTTAAGTGGAAGGATGTTCTTACTGGCCAATGGAACGGCACTGACCCCGTGCTGACATGGGCACGAGGATCTGTATGTGTTTTTCCCCAGGATCGTAAGGAACCGTTGTGGGTCCCTGAACGCTTGACAAGAAGAGTCTCGACATCAACTGACCAGCAACAAGAGATACCACAACAATTCTGTGATGAGGATCTTCATTCTGCTAAGTGCTCTGGCTCTGGTGCTGGTGCCGATGGCACAGGCGACACCAAAGCGGTGGTGGGCAGTGGCACGGGCATGGCCAATGCCGATGCCGGTTCACGGTAATTCTAGTGTCCTCCCCACTCTTTTTTCAACCTCATGTGAGATGTCTGCTCCCTGTGCCTCTCCTAGAGGGGACATGGAGAGAATTTTTAATCAATCTCAAGTTAATCTCACAGGAGTTTTTTGTTTCAGCCTTAGAAATGCTAATTGCATTAGCCTTAAGACCAAAAATTTGACTAACTGGGAGGAGCCATTGCGGTCCAATCAGGTCTCAGGAAGCATTATCAGTGCTGTATTGAGCAAGGGAGTTTCGGGGAAGCAATCAGGCTCAGAGACCCCCACAAACAGCAACTCTGCTCTTAACATAACTACCTTGGCTATTATCTCCAAGGTACTAATCCCAGTGCCTCCTTCTTCTAGTAGTATTTATAATGCCACTCATTTCAAGGCCTCTCCTTACTGTTCCCCTAATCTTGGTTTCCCCCCAACATTTACGACTTGTCAGGATCATTCTTGGGAGAAACATCAAGTTGCTAAAGTTTCTCCCTTTCCCCCTCTCTTAAGAGGTATGTTTATAACTTTAACAATAGTGCCAGCTCCTCTACAGGAGTAGGTTGGTCCTGGTTTCAATGGCTGATTTCCAATGAAAAGGGGGCTTCAGCCGATATTTCTGCACTGGCTCAGTTGGTAGGAGCCAAAAGTTGGCTGGCTAATATTTCTGGTACTGTTAGGGAAAGTGAACGAGGTAATAGACTTACATCTGTTTCATTCAACTCTCTGTTGTATAATGCCACATTGCCTCCTGCAATGGTCTGTGTCCAATCCCCCTTCTTATTCCTTTTGGCTAAGGCCACCTCATCGGGGATGATGGATTGTTCTCATACTACCTGTCTCTTATCTGAGTGTTGGAATGGTTCCTGGACTGTAGCAGTGATTATGAAAATTCCAAATTTTGTCCCAATCCCGGTCACTGCGGATCCTGATAAATTCCCTATTGTTGAGCTACTTAGAGTCCACAGAGATTTTGGAATCACAGCGGCTATAGTGACAGCCGTGGCGGTATCTGCTGCTGCAGCGGTTACGGCCGGAGTGGCTATGGCCAATCAAGTACAAACTGCT